>NC_090815.1:131769587-132072618 GCF_000390325.3 Nicotiana tomentosiformis | reverse complement strand
TTAAGTCTTCTCAAACACATAAACAAGCAACAAAAACAACATACCCAAACGCATAAACAAGCGCGTAGTATAAAAGTGTCACGACCCAAATTTTCACATGTCGTGATGGCTCCTATCGAGATACTAGGCAAGCGAAAATCTATAATAAACCACATTTTCTTTAAGTTTGAAAATATAATAAATTAAACTTAAGAGTATAAATCCATAATTCCTGATACAAAAATACCGTGTGTCAAAATCATACACTCCCAAAACCTTGTGTCACTGAGTACATGAGTATCTAAATGACAGCATAGTTTGACTTATGAAAACACATTATCTAGAAATATAGAACCATACAAATAACTGAAAGAAAGAGAGTCAAGGTATGCAAACGCCAAAGCATCTACCTCGATAGTCCCCAACAGATAAATCTCCAAAATCTAGCAGCCGCCGTATACGAAAGTACCTGGATATGCACACGAAGTGCAAAGTATAGTATGAGTACAACCGACATAATGTACTCAATAAGTAACAAGATTAACCTTTGGGATGAAAGTAGTGACGAGCTCAACAGGTACAATCCAAATTATAGAAATAATAGTACAGAAACGTAGACATGCTTTGAAGTTCAACAGTAATTCTTAATACAAGTAAACATAGACCAAAACTAAATGATACGAGGAATATGACATCTCTATATTTACATGCCAATGTACATGCCGTATGTGATGCAACGCAATGAAAGCCTCGCGTGCTCACACTCTCAGAGTACTCAATCACTCAGTATTGTGTGGGAAAATTCTATCCCAGGGCAGATCCAGCCCTCAATATAAATAACAAATATCAGTCAGTCACTCAGTACTGTATAGGGCCAATCTACCCCAGGGAAGATCCATCCCCAAATATAAATGTTTCTAGAAAATCCATTCCGGGGAAGATCCATTCCAAATATAGATGTTAGGGCCAATCCACCCCAGGGAAGATCCATCTCAAATATAGATGTTAGGGCAAATCCAGCACATGGAAGATCCATCCCAAATATAAATAACAACTGCGCTCATTGGGGGTGTACAGACTCCAGAGGGGCTCCTTAGCCCAAGCGCTATAATAAGCCAGATCCAGACATAAATCAATAAGACATGTTGCGGCGTGCAACCCGATCCCATAATTATCACTCATAACCAGGCCCTCGGCCTCACTCAGTCATCTATCTCTCGTGTCTCTCGGGCTCACAATGTCATGAAAAATAGCCCGACATGATGATATGATGCATCAATAAATGGCAATAGAGACAGAGATATGATATGCAAATAATAGATGTGACTGAGTACAAAATTATAATTTAAACAAGAAATTCAACTACAACACGACCTCTATGGGTCCCTATAATATCGGCATATAGCCTAAGCATTATTTTTAACATGAGCCTCAGCTCAATTTCTCTAACACATGGATGATATATGGATAAATAACATGATTATTTGACAACGCAACTCCACAGATTCAATTATGTCATAATTTCTACGGTTCACGCCCACACGTTCGTCACCTAGCATGTGAGTCACCTTCAAGTCAATCATATAATACATAATTCGGGGATTTATACCCTCAGAACCAAGTTTAGAAGTGTTATTTACCTCAAACCGTACAATTCTCTATTCCAATAAGCTCTTGCCTCGCGAATTGGCCTCTGAACGCCTCGAATCTAGTCACAAACAATTCAATATACTCAATACGAATTATAGGAATAAATTCCTTACGAAAATGCTAAGTTTCCGAATAAAATCTGAAAAGTCAACTCAAAAGTCAATAGTGGGGCCCACATATCGGAACTCAATAAAAGTTACAAAATACGAACGCCCATTCAACCACGAGTCCAACCATACTAAATTTACCAAATTCTGACATCAACTCGACCTCCAAATCTTAAATTCTTATTTCCAACTAAATTCTCGAATTATACCTCAAAATCACGTAATCTACTCGGAATATTTGATGATAATTCAATATTATTGACTAAAAGTGGTCACAAGTGGCTTACCTCAAGAATTACCATAAAATCTCGCTCAAAAATTACCCCAAACCATGCTTGAAGGTAAGAAAAGAGAAGAAATCTCGGACCCTTCGAATATATTCTGTCCAGGGCCTTTCGCATTTGCGACTAACTTAGATGCATCTGCGGTCTCGTAGGTGCGGACGTTTACTCCGCATCTGCAGAATCACTAAAGGCCACTACCTTTTGCTTCTGCGAGCCATGTTTCGCTTCTGCGAGAAGGTGTCCGTTTATGCGGACCAGCCCACCAGACCCCTTTCCGCTTCTACGCTGCTTTCTCCGCATCTACGGATTCGCACGTGCAGAAATTTCCTCGCACATGCGACCACTACCCACACTGCTCCATCCCGCTTCTCAAACCAGATTGTCACTTCTACAGTCGCGCACCTGCGACCAATTCCATCGCAGGTGCGGTCGTACCAGAACTGAAAAATTTCCAGAATTGCTCTAAGTCCCTTTTTTGATCCGTTAACCATCCGGAATCCACCCGAGGCCCCGGGAACCTCACCCAATTATACCAACATGTCTTAAAATATGATACGAACTTAGTAGAGGTTTCAAATCACATTAAATAACATAAAAAATATGACTCGCACCCAATTCAAGCCTAACCAAAACTAACGAAATTCCAACTTCTACATTCGATGCCGAAACCTATCAAATCAAATCCGATTGATCTCAAAGTTTGCACACAAGTAATAAATGACACAACAGACCTATTTCAACTTCTGGAATTATATTCTGACCCCGATATCAATAAATTCAACTCCCGGTCAAACTTCCAAACCTTTAATTTTCTACTTTCGCTATTTCAAGCCAAATTTAACTACGAACTTCAAAATAAATATCCGAACACACTCCTAAGTACGAAATTATCATACTGAGCTATTGGAACTATCAAAATTCCATTCCGGGGTCGTTTACACATAAGTCAACATCTGATCGACCTTTTCAACTTAAGCTTCCAACCTTGAGACTAAGTGTCTCAACTCATTCCGAAATATTTTTGGAACCAAACCAACTACCTCGGCAAGTCACATAACGATAATTGAACACAGAATAAGCAATAAATGGGGAAACAGAGTTGTCATACTCAAAATGACCGATCGGGTCGTTACAAAAAGCCAACATGTTGCAAGCAAAACTCAGTAGTACAAAGCAGTTGAAAGCAACGCATACATAAGATATAAAAAGTAACAACAAAATGCACAAAAAAAGAAAACAAATTATAATCAACACTTTGAAAGAAAAACAATTAAAGAGAAAGGCGAAAGAGAACCTTGTTATTGTGAGAAATGGAGGAGGAAGGATGGGGAGAGAGACCCGTATGAGACGAGCGAAAGAGAAATGCAGGGCAGGCAGGCCGGGTCAGGTGAAAGATGAACAAGGCAGATGAAATTGGAAAGGGCATTTTTACCTATTTATACTACATATGAAACTTATTTACCTTCCTTAATCAAGTTTTACCTTAGTTACATGATCATATACAATTTATCAATTATATACACATTAATTTTAAATGAGTATCCCTTGATTGTAGCCTTTTAATTTAGTAAATTCCTTTACACCCTCACATTTCTTTTCTTACCCAGACAACCCCCATTCACAAATTTAGTTTTAAATGAGTATGTCTTTCTTTCATAATTATCTCTAACAATGGCGAAGAAAAAGATTAATTTCTTATCGATTTGAATTTTGTCATGCCTGAAGTTTGGAGCTTTTCTGGGCTTCCACTTTTCTTGTTGGCGTTCCGATGGAGGGCTAGCAACAGATGAATATTAATTATCTGACTCTCCACAATTAACATCTATTAAAAAGTTTCGAAATTTTTGAATTCGAATTCGGTATTTTATAAAAATATTTTTTGTTTGTATTGGGTGTTATTGCAAACGATTGGAAATATTCTATGGAGTTTATATCTCGATTTTGAGAGTATTTGGTGAAGATTAGATTTGATTTGGACTGGATTTTCATATTTTCACAAGTACAACCTACTTCTGTTCTCTCTTGTAATTCATCATTGCTAACAGTTTGATTTTGCTTTCCTTACGAACCAAAAAAGATAAATTTTCTTCCTTGTACGCGTATGTATTATAAGTCTTTTTAAGCTTATGTTGCATATCCAGGTTTCAAACAAGCCCAATTCTCAGCAATCACATATCAAATTCGAATGACCAAACAAAATCCAATATAGCGGGAAAGTATAGGTGGAATATAGGGGCTTTCACAAAATCTTTCTAACAACGATGGTTGCATACTTGCATGTGCAAAACACTTCAACAACTGTCACCTGAGAAATTTAAATCTATATATATAATAAAACTGAAAAAATGAATGATGATATGTTTCTTTGGCGAAGGTTCACATTTATCTTTTTTCTTAGATTTTACATAATTTTCCTTATTTTTGCATTTAAAATTTGCTAAGAATTAAGCATGCGTTATTATTTCTTTCATCATTAATATACTATTCATCTCTTTTTTCTAAAACGTTTTCTATTCTCTTTATATCCAGAAAATCTGCAAAAAAAAAATTAAATACATCTAATTTATGTCATTTCTTATTATTTTAACGTTTATTTCTTTTAATTACTTTTATCCTAGACAAAATGCTGGCACATAATGATGACAAATCGAAGGGGAATGATCAGAGGGATACAGTAAAGGGAACTGACAACTTGATGTAACTAAACAACGAATATTTGAGGTATACAGAAGATGTAACTTCTCTTCTTCTGTTCTCTGAAGCTTTTCTTCCTGAACCCTAGGTTTTCCTCTTTGAACTATCTTAAGGCCTTTACATTTGCTCCATCTGATGGTCTTTTTGTTTATCATTTTATTAGGATTATATTCAAGTCTTCTGCAGACATACTTATATAAATGCTTATTCGATTCGTGCTGTTGAAATAAACAGGTTAAATTGGAGCGAAGTGGGTAGTACAAAAATAAGGGGAAAGTGCTTCAGGACACTCATTCACGTAAGCAATAAACTAACTTTAATTCTTTTCCTTCATTATTCTATGATCAATATTGTTGTTAGCCGTCCATATTTTTCTTACCTTTAAAGAACCTTATATATAGACATAAGATGTTTGCTACCTCTGCATCAGGTATTGACATTCTCTGAATAAATATAGTAACAACTATGATCTTCTCTTAACAATCATTAGTTTCCGTATGAAATAACCTTGATGACATTTTTTTAATGTCTATATGAACTGGCAGTCTTTGTTCTTCCGGTTTTATGGCAATCATGTAATGGCTTAGCAAATTGGAAGTTCCTAGGTTTTTGTGTGATCAGTGACCATGCTTCTCTGTTAGTGTATTGTGAATAACCGCAGTACAAAGTTCCCCTAAATTTAGAAACTAAAAAAACAAACACAAGTTTGGCATAATTTATTTTAAATAGAGGAAAAAACCTACATTTGAAACAGAAACTTTTAGACATGATTTTAAGAAGCAGAAGTTCTAACAACTAAATTCCTTTATAAACTGATGTATTTACTTGGTTTGGTTGCGAAAGTATTACTCGTATTGAGTCTTTTCACGGAGGCTCCGGTTACCATCTAAGACTTTGAAGGTCACATTATCTCGTATTTGCCTATATCATTTCATTAAATCTGTTATCAAGCAGAGTTCCAGTGTTCTTGCATGAAGTAACAAAATACAGTTTGATCTTACATTCATGATTCATCCTTAATGTGGATCGGCAAAGTAAATTAAATCTTATTAAATGTTTATTTTTACCTCATTTCATTTAAATATTTGAACTTGCATTCATCTGCTATGCAACTGACCATGATTCAATGGAGCACATGAGTTTTGTAACCTTGAAGAAGTTAATGAATCAGGTACCCTGTCTGTTACTGGATGTTGATATCAAAATACTTGACATGATCTATTTCCTATTGATGAATACTGTTTAAGTTCTGATCAAGATGTTTTGCAAAGCAAATAAACCGGTTATGATCTAATTATTAAAACCTATGAACATAATGGTGATGAGTAACAACTTCTTTTCATTCTAAAAATGTTCTTAGTGCTCTATTTTTTAAAGTCCCTCGTATAACACGTCTTCTCTTAATTTTTCAGAAAATTGAGTTACAAGTCCCCAGCCATCCCAGGCAGCAACTGACGAGTTAACATATTCCTTTGCCTTGAAATACATACATATATATATGCCTTTGCCTTGAAAAACATACATATGCCTTTGCCTTGAAAAACATAAGTGTTAAGAGCGGATAGGAGTACCCGTACTCAAGTATTAAAGCTCTCACATCGTCATAAATGCCATAGCTTTTAAGATATCAGAGGGAACGGTGTATGCAAGTTAACAACTCCAAAGGGAACAAGGGAAGATTTGCAACGACACTAAAAATGCTTCTATGGTTAAATCTGAGTAGTGTGAAGGATCCATGGTTTATGTCTATCAATGATACATGACATTTGTGTGCAGAAGCTTTAACTATAGTTTCCTTTTTTGATTTCAGCATATTTCAAAATATGGATCATGTGAACCATGTTACACAATGCAATATATTGGAAGTGAAGGGAATATAAACTTCGTCTATGCTGTTGATTTGGAATGACAAAGGCTCACTACTAAACTGGTCAAATAATAGACAAAATATAATTGTGTTGTGCTTGAAGATACACATGTTTCATATTTTATTGGGTATTATATCTAATAATAGTTGGTTATGATTGTACTAAATAGCCTAGAGCTGCACAGTGTTCTTGGGTTCTCTTTTGCAGATATTATACAGGAAAAAGAATTACTCTCATATTATCCTAATTATGCACTTGATGTAAATTAAACTAATATGGAATGGTTATTAATTTTCATTTTTATATGGAACACTAATATATTGGTACCAGAACACTCAGAAAAAGAAGAAGTCGAATACTTAGTTCTATGTGATACTTTCAGTTGGATTTTTTGTGTTTATTTTTTCTATGTAATTTTTTCTTACATATTGGGCTTTTTTAATATTACATATGTATGTCTTCTATTATAAATATATTTGTTTAATAGAATTTTGCTACAAGTTTTTTATCTTTCTATATCAACAAACATTATAAAGAGATATGTTTGACCGCGCGAAACACATGAAACATAACTAGTATATATATATTATAAGGGTTTTGCTAACCTTCTAGTGTGGCAGGCTAGCATTGTGTAAATAATTGGTTTATCAAAAAAACGCCTAATAAGTGTATTGCAATAATGTCATAGAGAAGGTCTTTTGGTAATCTCAAAAAAAATTAAACCCAAAGTCTGTTTCTCACCCTCATTCCCTTCCCCGCCGTCCCTATGCTACCCTATCTAATTCCCTCCCTCGTTCTTGCAATGGCTACAAATTTGAGCTCATAAAATATTACAGATACAAAGAAGAATAAAGGCCTTGATAATAAAACTTATTTTTTTACTAAATTTTGTGCATAATTAATAGGGGAAAATGGGATAATGGGGGAAGAAATTAAAGAGGAAGCATATGCTTTTATTTGGAAAAAAACCCACTGAAGTTGAAACTAAAGCACATAACACATTTAGGTCGATTATTTCATTAATGGATTCTTAGGAAGATTATAGTTGCAAGCTGGCTATGAATTCATCTCTGCAAGCTGACTATGAATAGAATAAAAAGATGAGAGAGGTAGAGGGGTTACTAACGGGAAAGAGGTATGAATTTGTTTGAGTATAGTTATTAGAGAAATTGTGGAATTTAGGAAAGGACAAAAAGCCCGTAAGTTTAATGTGGTGATAGCAAATAGTGAGGATAATTTTGAGAAACTAACTAACCTACTATAACTATGTAGTAGGTTAGCAAAACTCATATATACATGCATATATATGATATAGGTTAGCAAAACCCACATATACAAAAACAAATCGATGGTGCTACACTAAGCTTGACATAAGCTGCATTGCTTGCGTAACCTTCACGAGCATCTTCATGTCAAACTTATATTATTGAAATTCCTATCTTTTGATTCCAGTTGAGAGCTCACTCATCATCTAGATCTACCTTTCTCTTCTTAACATTTCTAAATTGTCTTTTCTCACCACTCATAGATTGTCAGCCTCCATCATGGGCGAAGCTATACTATTCGTGAGAAATTTATACTGTATATATTAAGGCTGACAAATGGGTCGGTCACGGGACCGCGGGCCAAACGAGCTAAACGGCCAGGGCCGTATGAGCCGGTTTTAGTGGGCCTGGGCCGGTCTCGTGGGCTGGTCTTATGCTTTGGTCCCGCCAGGCCCGAGACCATTTGGCCCGCCAGGGACCGGACCGGTCCCTTAGCGGGCCGAACAGTTGGGCTGTCAAAAATAGTCGTTGGCTATTTATAAAATAGCCATTTAACCCCCCAACTTTGTTTTAATCCCAAACTTTTTATAATTACACTTTTCCCTATTTTCAACTATAAATACCCCTTCATTCTTTTATTTTTCTTACAAAATCATCAATCTATCACAATCTCTCTCTAATTTTCTTCTATAATTGCTACTATTGCTTACTTTGTTGTTACAATTCGTGAAATAATTGTGAAGTTGGTGAATTGAAGTCTTCAACGATAATCAATTTTCAACAAATTGTTCGTCAATTCGGTAAACCGTTTCAACTCTTAAGTTTTAATATTATAGTTTTGTTTGTTTTATTTATTTTCTATTACTTTTTTAATTATGATGGCTTCCTTAAAAAAACTTTTTGGTAAAAATAAGGGAAAATCCAAGAGTGACGAATCTAGTGCTCAATATGTTCCTCCTCCACTGCCCCGGGCTCCTCGAACCAAACTCCATATCCGTCCTACACATGCTATTCTTGATAGCGATAATAGTTTATTACAATTTACTGAAAGTCAATTTTGCCATAATATTAAAGCTGGTGAACAATTAGACCATGAATTAATGAATGCTCTTTATTCCAATTCAACTAGTGATGAAAATGATGACGAGGAAATAGATTTTGATGAAACTCAACCGGATGATGATACACCAACTAGTGATAACCCTGCTAATCCAAATGATGCCCCATCTGATATTCCTGTTACTACCCCTACTTTTTCTAGACAACCTAGCAAACGGACGAAAACATCTCCCGTTTGGCCATTTTTTACTCAACTAATTCCGAAAAATAAGGCTAAGTGTAAAACTTGTGGTACGAAGTTAGTTTTTAAATATTTTGGATCGGGGTGGAGTGGGATGGGGAGGGGGGGGAAGTTTGGCTAGACACATATTGAAACACCCTCAAGATAAAGTGAAATATCTTCGTTTGAAAGCTTTGGCCGAGGGGAAAAGTCTATCTACTCCTAGTCAGGTTGACCCTAGTACCGGTTCAAATCAATTTCAACCGGGAATTAATACTGTTACCGGTGGTATTTTATATTATGATCCAAAAAAAGATTGGGAAGAATTGGCAAAAATGGTAAATGTTATATGTTTACCCTATAGTTTTCCTTGTGACCCTAACTTTGTGCATTATATTAGAATTTTTTTTAATCCTTTATAAAGGTTTTCCTCGCACAACCGTAAATAGCGATATTTATAAATATAAACATGAATATGAACAATATTTGTGCTATTTATTTACTCATATAAATTATCGTATTGCTATTACAACTGATATTGGTAGAAGTGATAACGATTGTGATTGTCTTACTGTTACCAGTCATTGGATTGATGAGGATTGGATAATGCAAAAGCGCATTATTTCTTATAGAATAATTAATTCACGTCACACAAGACAGTTTATTGCTAGCACAGTTACAGATATTTGTAGATATTTTTGCATTAGTGATAAAATAATGTCAATTTCAATGGATAATGCAACTAGTAACACAAATGCTATAGCCTTGCTTACCACAACGCTAAATTCTGTATTTAGTGATATTTTTCATGTTAGATGTATTTGTCATATTTACCATTTAATTATGGGTGATGGTATGAGAATTTTAAATATTAAAATTAAAAAGGTTAAAATGGCTCTTAACTGGCTTTTTTATTCAAACCGTAGAAGTATACTTAGAGAATATTTTAAAAGATGCGATGAATTTGGCCTAAGAGAAAGAAAGGTTCCTAAACCTTGTCCAATTAGATGGAACTACATGTATGAAAGTTTGGTTGTTGCATATGAATATAGAAACCCCATAAACTCAATATTTAATGCACATGCAAGTGATGATGATGTGCACCTTACAAATGGGGATTGGGTTAATGTTAAAATACTTGTAGATTTTTTAGAAAAATTTCATATTGCTACAAATGAATTTTCTGGGCAATATTATCCTACTATTTCTAATTGTTTAGTTTATATTGCAGAACTTGCAAATTTGTTTGCTCATTTTTCATAGGGTTGAGAAATTTATAAACTTGCTATTGATTATATGAGAAAAAAGTTTTAAAAATATTTTTTCCCTATTCCCTCTATTTATGGTGTTTGTGCTTTGTTAAATCCTTGTATGAAATTAGGAGGTCCTCATTTTTGGTTTGAAACTGTTTATAATGGTTTAGCACTTGAAGATGAGGAATTATCTCAACTTCCGGAAGCAATAGCCACAATTAGAATAAATGCTCAAACTATTTTTAATACTTATCAAGTTGCATTAAATCATGCTAGACCAAATGTTCCAACTCCTTCTTCTTCTGATTCTTAATCATCTAAAAGAACTGCGGGATTAGTGTTTGGGCGGGGTTTATGGGTTCTCAAGGTTCTAGTAGTAGTGAGTTTTCACAACTAAATGAGCTTGAAGTATATTTGTCGCAGGGAATTGAGGAAGTGAATCCCGACAGCTCCTTTAATCTTTTGGAATGGTGGAAGGACAAAGAAAAATACTTTTCGGTTCTTTCAAGGATTGCCCGAGGCATTTTAACTATTCAAGCTTCAACAATGGCATCAGAGAGCCCTTTGAGTCAAGCAAGACTTCAACTCGGTGATTATAGAGCGTCTATGAGGGAGAGCTTGGAAAAATCATTACTTTTCAGAGATTGGATCCGGTCGGAAAGAAAAAATTTTGGACTTGCTGAATCACAACCAGATGAAGACGAAGCTTACGAAGAAATGCTAGCTAAACTTGCGGAGGATGTTGCTTCGCCCGGAAGTGGCAATGACCAAGCTACTTTTTCGCCACCACCAACTAAAATTCCTCCGGACCTTGATAGATTTATGAAGTTTGTAAGAGATACCATGTAACTTATATGAACAAAAATTAGTATGTATTATGTAACTTATATTTTAGCACATCTTGATTAGTTTCTTTTTCTTCTCAATAGTGGTATTAGCACCTTGTTGTGCTCATTCCATAGGGGGGATGAAGACTAAGAAAGATATTGCCATATTTTTTAATACTATAATAAAATTACAAGGCATATCTCTTTACAATATTTTTGTCTTTAGACTTAGATATTATTTTTAACATCCTTTTGTCTCTAATTTCTATTTAATTTTTTAAAAAAAATTCCTTGGGCCTACTTAGCCCATTTAGCCCGCCGGCCGGGACCGTTTAGCCCGGGACCAAACGGTCCCGATCCCGATCTCAGGCCGGTCCCTACAAAAAGACCGTTTAGCCCGTTTAATTTGGGACCGTTTGGACCGGGACCGTTTGGACCGGACCACTTAGCCTGTTTAGGTCCGGGACCGGCCCACTTGCCACCCTTAGTATATATAGATAAAATATTAGGTTTTAAAGGTATATAAGATGTATTGAACGCCATTTCTCAAGAATTTATTTTACTTCTTTCAAGCTTGAACACACTTAAAAAAATTCTTGGCTTCGCCTGGTCTCCATGTACCATTATGGGCCTTGACCTGAGCTTGCTTATATCTTGGCTTGGCTCGACACCTTTATCGCCCTAACATGCTTACTCGTCTAATTATCTTCCTCTACGCACATCGAGGATTCTTTTTTTTCCCCTTCCTTTTGGATTGGGTAAAAAGCCATTTTATTGCACCTAGTGTAAAGTGAATGCTATGGAGTGTGCATTACAACAAAACAAAAGCCAGCTACATTACTGCACATATAAGGACTTAAGGAAATCCAACATGCTGTCTGTATCTCTTTCACTAAAATGCTAATAGAGAATACATTTTATGTACAAATTCTGTTTTGGTTATCGCCTATGATTTGTTGCCTTCCATACAATCCACCAAATGCGAGCGGGAACAGATCTCCACAGCTTCCAATTCTCTTTTCTGTAGGTTCGTCTGAGTCAAACAACACCTTTGTCAACAAACATGTAAAATATTTAACTTGTTAAGTTCCCTACTTCCCCATAAAGTTTTCCACAACTATTCTTGTTCCTGTGAGGTCTTCCTGTCTGCATATAAAACTTTTGAACTGCTTTAACTGAAAACACACCACGTCTGCTCTGTTTCCACATTATTTTACCCTCTGCGTGTCTCCAAGTAGAACAAGAATCAATTAGCTGAAGTAGAGAGCAAAATTTTCATCCACCTCCCAATTAGTTATACCTCAACATCATTTCCAATCCGTCCATTGTCCAGTACTCAGCCACTGTAGCCCTTTTGTTTGTTGCATAATTGAGTTATCTTTTCTCTATTTCCTGGCCATTGACAATTTCTACTTAGCTTATCAAGCCTCCTCTCCACCTGTAGCGCATCTGTCGCACCACTAACGAGAAGAAGCCTACCACCCAATGATAAGTTAAGAACTATTGGCCCTTCCATTTTAACAACCTTTCCTCGCATTTTCCATGACTCCAGTCCTTATCATATCTGCTTTATGATTAGCCCCAACAGGCATTCCCTAAAACTGCAGCTCATGATGCCAACCAGCTCGAATAACATCACGCTTCCTTGGCACCACCAAGGAGGAGAGAGTCATTTGCTTACAAAATATTAGAGATAGGCACTTTGTCCTTTGGAATTAACAGAACGATCCCTTATCTAACTTCTTAAAAAGCCATTATCCAACAATGTTGCACTGCAATATTTGTCATTCTGCTTAGGTCTTACATCAACAAGACAAAAGTAAAGGGGGACCCCCGGCCTAAGTCCCCCTTGCGAAGAAAAGACACCACACGGAGTATATTAAGAATGTGGAATTTCGGAACTTTACCAAACTGATCCACTTTGCTCTGGATCTCATGTCTTTCAAGATTCCTAGAAGGAAGTCCCATTTGACGTAGTCATACGCCTCTATATCCAACTTCACCAAAAGACTATCTTTTCCCCAAGTCTGGAATCCACATTTGTTAGCCATAGGATTCTTTCCTGACAAGCAACTGCTTAATCAATCCCTCTTCCGTGCAGATTTTGTATATGCTCTTTGTGGAATTGAGCGTGTTTCTATTGAATTGAAACAACTACTATGCCTCAGTCCCAAACAAGTGAGGTTGGCTATACGAACCCTCACAGACAATGTATCTCTAGGTAAATTGGGTGATCTGCACAAATAGGATCATTTAGTATGACTTCTAAGTTTTGGCCTCCTTTAATTTTTTAAAACAAAACTGGACTCGCTTAAACATAAATTGGTCACAAAGTTTCGTTAGGTTGCCTTGTCAAAATCCTGACGGTTGCCAGGAACGACAAAAAATCACCAGAAATTGGGCTGAACATTTAGAACGACCAATTAAGAGGGATGATTTGGTGAAATGTTTTTGAGGTTTCAATGGGTTCAAGATTTCCTTTGGGTATCCTTAATGGGAGTTTTGTTGAAAGAACAAGAAAAACCTGTATCTTTCAAGTGGAAGAGAGAGAGCCCTTGCTTTCGTGGAATTTAGAGTTTATGCTTAAAGGAACAGATCTTGTAGAGAATTTTGCTGTAGTGCGAGGAGTTTTTGGTTTGGTATTGACTTGAGTTTGCAGCTTGTTATTGATCATGAAACCCCTGCAATTTGTTACTATTTGTTGTGTTTAAGAAGTGCATTTCGTTAAATCTTAATGTCTTATGATGTCTTAAAATTGGATATTATGTCTTGACATCTAGACATGTTTTCTAAGTCCTTTTTTTCAGGCAAAGTGTTTAATTATTATCAAACTACTATAGTTTAAAGAATTTAATTCACTCTGTTATTTGCCACATCAGGGTCCGTGTTCTTCACTTGGAATGGGAAGCTGCAAAGAAAAGGATGAACAGTTAAAAGTGTGTAGTTGTGTACTTATTTATGAGGATGTAGCGTTGATCCTTGTAAAAATACATTTCCTACATGTAGAAAGATACTTAGCTCTGTGATCTTGTATCAGATCCCTGTGACACGATGTATGTTTTTTTTTTCTAGGGAATTGATTCTCTAAAGAAGTGTCTGCAGTAAATGCTAATTTCCGTATGCAATTTTCTAGTAAGCCATAGTTTAGAGATATCACCCGCCATTAGAAACTATACCAAACTATACTAACTTATCATGATTATGTAATTTTGTTAGGTAAAAATATGTGGTATTAATTAACCATGATTGAGTGAGATGCGTGTATTTCTAAGGTGAAAAAAAGGGTCTATTTCCCATCACAAGACATGCAAATCTTTACCTAATTCCGCAAATATATTAGAATCACCATTTAGAACGTTTCTAATTGTTCCATTTGAGCTCTTCCACATATATTTCAAGTTAAGCTTCGTCACACGTGCCTTATATGCAAAAGTAGCACTTACATAATAGATGTCATAGTTACAGATTTTATGTATGTTATAAGTAATTGATTAACACAAATAATACGAGCAACGTTTGAAAGAATGATGCATTCAGTTGGATGCCAAAATAAGCACATGCGGCATGTCAACAATAGAGAAAGGTAAGAAAATACCTAGAGAAAATTAAGAAAATATCATTACACTACGTTTTTGTTGATGAACGCAAATCAAGTAATGAATCAAATGGGTACCAAACAGCTCGTTTGGTTGCTGGTTAGATTACAGAGGTATTAGTAATGTAGGGATTATTTATGCAAAGTTTTATATGCATAGTTTAGTTATGAAGAATTAGTCATGTAAGGATTAGTAATGCATTAGCAATTGATGGGTTGTAATGTAGAGATTATTTTTTGTTAAATATTTATTTTATTTTTATTATAAATGTATAATTTAAATTAAATATAAGGGTTTTTTGGTCATTTGATTGTTCAATCCATGTATTAATACATGTATTAGTTGTTACACATTCTACCTTGCATTAATAATACATAAATTTGTTGTATAACTTATCCATGCATTACTCCAAATGAAAAAAGCAACCAAGCATAACATTAGTTATACTTAGTCTGGTACAAAGTAACTAAAGCAACCAAACATGATATTAGTTATGTTACTCTTTAACACATGAATAACTTATCCTGTAAACAACTACCAATTATAGAAGAATAGACGAATAGATTGAACCTAAATTCCGCAACAAGTATATAGACGAATTAACCTAAATAGTCGTTCATCAATTGTTTAAATTTAAAATAGCCGACAAATGTATAATTAGTATATAGTCTATTTATACCGGCTAGAAAAAATAAATAGTAAATGTAGTGATGTTCGGGTTGGTCTGTGCTCAGCACCGTCGGAGGGTGAGTTGGTTTCAACCTAATTTGTTGATAATTTTATTGATTGATCGGACGACCTGTTGAATTTTGTCCATTTTTTTGTTTTTTGGGAATTGGGTAGAAGACAATTGACTGCTGGTCGGGATTTGCTCGGAGCACCAAGAACACAAATTAGGTATGAGGGTAGAGTCGATAGAATCAGGGGCATAGGCACCCTCTGTCGATTTATTATTATTTTTTAAATACTCTGGATGTATAAATAATAATTAATATTAAAATATTAGGTATAAATATAAAAAATGATGCTGTTTTCTATTAACATCTTCAAATATTGACACAAAATTTCTACGTACATCACTCGATAGAATTTTTATTATTATTATTCCATCCGTTTCAATTTATATGCGAAAGTATGACGCGTAATGTTTTTACAATATCTCGTGTCTTAACAGGAGATACTGTCAGCAAGTTTCTTCCACCCGAGGAGGCCATTTTCTTCTTGAAGGTAATTTTTTCAACGTGCTGTCTTATTTTCGCTTCAAATTTCAACTCTCAAATCTCTTTTCTCTGATCCTTACATGCAGTTCAAGCTTTCAATAACGGGATAGCCTTCTATGGGATTTCCTATTTGTTCTGATGCGTACCTCAACCTTAGATGGATTTTGTTTAAAAGATAAATAAACGTGAAAAGCAAAATACATGTGTCTATTAAAGTTGTTTTATGATGTTTGGCTTAGAATTCCATATTTTAGTACATTATTTACCTTACAATTTAGGTGTTTTAATGCTAAATTATATTTTATTTGCGCATAATGGAGTCTATTTTATGTGTAGGTACATTGGAGATCACTACTAGAAATTTGGCAAAAACCGACCAACTTTGGTCGGTTTTCTTTGGCGCAAAAATGCGGGAAACTATTTTTGAGTCCCGCGAAATTTATGTTTCAAGAAACCGACCAACTTTGGTCGGTTTTTCAATTAATATAAATAAAAATTAATATTAAAAAAATCGACCAAAATTGGTCGGTTAATTCGGCGGGTCATTTAAAAAAACCGACCAACTTTGGTCGGTAATTTTACTTTTTAATAAAACCGACCAACTTTGGTCGGTTATTTTCGTGCGAAAATACAATTAAAAAGTATAAATCAAATAAAAGACAGTCTTAAAACAAAATGTACAAATGGTCTAGTGGTAGAATAGTATCCTGCCACAGTACAGACCCCGGTTCGATTTCCAGATGGTGAATTTTTTTTTTACATAATTAAAATACCGACCAACTTTGGTCGGAAAAAACCGATCAACTTTGGTCGGTTTTTTTTGCAATGTTTTTTTTTTGAATTTAATTGACCGACCAAAGTTGGTCGGTAATTTCCGACCAACTTTGGTCGGTATTCCTTTCCGACTACAAAAATACCGTCCACACGTAAATGGTCGTATTTTGGTCGGTTTTTTGCCATTACCGACCAACGTTGGTCGATTTTTTTGGTCGGTTTTTATCGAATTTCTAGTAGTGGATGAAATTAGAGCAAAAGGAATATTTAACGTATAAAGCGTGCTCGAAAACAATAGGAAAGAAGAAAGAAAGAATTGAGCAACGGAAAAATGAAGCAACATGCGAAGCACGCCCGGAAGCTTGCGTTAGAGCTGGCGAGGCGAGCCTCTGAGCTCGCGTGGGAGCAGGCGGCACGAGGGGTAAAGCGAGGATGAGCGCGCTGAATGTCTTGCACCGCACGGTCTGAGGCGAGATGCATCTCACGTTTTACCTCGCGAGGCACGGTCCATAGCAAGCATGATCTGGATTTTGAGGGCTTATTTCGTCACCTTATTTGACTTGGACTTGGGCTATGTCGTTTAGGTCTTTTCCTACACATATAAATAGGCATTAAACACCACTTTTGAAAGTGTTGTGCGATCGGAGACAAGAATAGCTCGTGGAACACCGTTGGGGGGAAAGAATCATCGATTTCTACATTCCTTCATCTTTACTTTGTACTTTTTTATGCAAAATACTTTGGATATTGTTACTATGAGTATGCATAGCTAAACTTCTAATCTAGGGTTTTGATGAAACCTATTGGAGGATGATTTTCCTGTTACGTTTAGTATAGATTTGCCGTAGCGTTTTCTCTATTTGTTCAACTACGTTTATGTTGTGGTTGATTGAAGAGCTCTCAATCAACTGTGCCTATTTAGTGTGTATTACTCGGAAGAGAGTGCATATTTAGGTAGTTGTTGAACAACATCACTCCTAACGTATGTGAGGGATCAATACTGAGGGTTTAAAGGCGGGATTAGGAATAACAAAACCTTGGTGCGATCCGAGCGAGCCGTAACTTAGTGCCAGCTAGCGTAGTTCGGAAAAATATGTCTAGTAAATTGTGGTAGTTACGCGGGAGAGAATTACGACACTCAGAGAGCTCATGATCGGTAGAGAAAATTTAGGCAAATTTATAGGAAACATAGCGGAAAGGATTCCGACAATAGGGGAAATCAGAACCTTAGACCATTCCAAATCTTGTCTACAACCTGTTCGTAGTTAGTTATTAATTACTGCATTTTCATTACTTGATCTTTAGTTATTAAACATCCAATTTGTTATTTTTTTTTTTTGATGATTGATTACGTGAATTTATGCGAATCTAGTAGCTGTGCTTAGTAGGTTAAATCCCCGTGGGATTCGACTCCGGACTTGTTAACCGAATTATATTTGCAATGACCGCTTAGTCTTTTTCATAAGGCATAGTTGGACGTGATCAAATTTTAGTGCCGTTTCCGAGGAATTAACGGTGTTATTAATTGCAGCTAAAAGAAGTGCTAGAATTCTTAGTGTAGTCAAGTTTCTTCATTTTAAACTAAATACATTGAAATTCTAACGTTTGTAGTCTTGGGTGTTATAGGTACATGCCTAGAAAATCCTCAAGAACTGGTAAATTGTTTGATTATCAGATCCTGAGAAAGTTTTCAAGGCACTGAATCATGCAAACAAGAAGGACAAACAACAACAGAACTCAACAGAACGAATCGAACCAGACATGGATGACGTAATAGAAAATCCAAACAACAGAAATAATGCGAATGACCCAAACAATCAGGGTGTGGCGCCTCTTATGCCAGAAGCAGCCTTGTATGATTGGGCACAACCCACCACCGAAAATCTGGCAACCGCAATTGCTGTCCCTCAGATACAAGCGGAATCATTTCAAATCACAAACAACATGCTACATTTGTTGCGGAACAAGGGATTGTTCTTAGGGTCTTATATTGAAGATCCTCAGCAATATCTGAAAAATTTCCTGTTGATATGTGTCACGCAAAGGCAACCTAATGTGACACCGGAAGCAATAAAGCTATTATTGTTTCCATTCTTGGTGATGGGAGAAGCTCAGACTTGGCTAAATTCACTCCCCATAAACTCCATCACTACTTGGGAGGAATTAGTCAAGCAATTTTTGAACAAGTTCTACCCACCCAATAAGACTGCCAAACAAGTTGATGAGATATTGAGCTTCAGGCAGAGACCAACAGAAACACTACAAGAAATGTGGGAGAGGTTCAAGGGTATGCTGGTTATGTGTCCACATCATGGCTTTCCAAATCAGATGTTGGGGTAGAGGTTCTACATGGGATTGACAGACAACTTAAAGACCAATGTTGATGCTTTAGCAGGTGGAGCATTTTTGAGCAAATCATTTAGAGAATGCAGGATCCTACATGATAAAATGGCTCAAAACTCAAGATGGATGACAAGAGACTCTACGATCACTCCTGTCGTTCACTCAGTGGCTTTGGACCCAAACAACTCCATAGCCGAAAATATGGCCACTCTGATGACGCAAATAAGTATCCTCACCAAAAGGATCGATGAATCAGGCCAAAAGCAGCATGTACACATAGTTGACGCGACTAATGGGGGCTTATGTACATCGTGCATTAACCAACCATATGGATGCTCGTGGAGTGCGAAAAGTGACAACCAGAGCTATCAGGAAAATATGAACTATGTGGCCAACTATGGAGGACAGAGTCAAGGTGGCCAGAATTGGGGGCAATAGAATCAACAATATAGACCAGCACAACAACAGTTCAATAATAGCAGCAATCCTAGAGCTATGCGACCACATGTTCAAGTTGTGCCTTACCAAAGGCAACATGGATATAATCAGCAAAATCAGCAGCCAGCTTATCATCAGCCTCAACAATAACATATAGTGCGACAATATGATGGGTTGTTTGAAATTAAAGGAATGCTGCAACAACTCATTGCGGCCAGCGGGAAAATGGAAGAAAAGGTCCACCAGATGCAAGAAAAGGCGCACCAGATGCATGAAAATGTAGTATCGCATGACTCATCTATCAAAGGCATTGTGATTCAACTAGGGCAGATATCGATGGATCTGAATAATCGCCCTAAGGGACGTTACCTGGGGACACCCATGTCAATCCAAAAGAGCAGGGCCCGAAGCATCTTATGACAGCGAGTCTAAGAAATTGTAGAGACCCAGATCTAGAGTAAGAAATTGTTCGCGAAAGCCGATCAACTGAAACACTTGTGCCAGTATCCATTGAGGTAGATGATTCAACAGGGTTAACTGAGGTAACGATACAACATGAACAAGAAAGCACAAACAAGGAAAAAAAGGTTGCGAATGAGACTGAGGTAGTGCAAGAAACGACAGTAGAAGCAGTGCCCGAGCAGGATAAAACTCAAATCACAGGAAGGAAGAGACCTCCAACACCATTACCACAGAGATTGGCCAAATATTAGAAGGATGAGAAGTATAAGAAATTCGTGGAGATGTTGAAACAAATCCAGGTGAACATTCCACTGATTGACGCCTTGAGGGAGATGCTTGTGTATGCCAAAATGACGAAGGATTTGATGTCTCGCAAGTTCGACTTCCAAGACTTAGCCACTGTTACACTAACCTAGACCTGTAGTGCTATTGTGATGAGACCCATAGTTGAGAAGTTGTCAGAACCAGGGAGTTTCACAATCCCATGCAAAATAGATAGTTATGCTTTTGCTAAAGCATTGTGTGATTTAGGGGCAAGCATAAACTTGATGCCCTTGGCTATCTAAAAAAGGTTAGGCATTGAAAGTGCAAGACCCACATCCATGTTATTACAGCTAGCCGACCAGACAGTGAAGAGGCCATCAGGTATCCTTGATGATGTACTAGTGCAGGTTGGAAAGTTTGTATTTCTAGCAGATTTTGTCATTCTGGACTGCCGGGTTGACGAGGAGATTCCCATAATTTTGGGAATACCATTCTTGGCCACTGGGAGAGCTCTAATCGATTGTGATACTGGAGAGCTAAAAATGAGACTGAACGATGAAGAGATAACGTTCAATGTGCAAAAGTCTATGCGGCGACCAAGTGAATTTGCTAACTGCTATCTGATAGAAGCTGTGGATGTAATTTTGGAGGAGGAAGATGAGACTCTGAATGCTAAAGACCCTCTACCAGCCTGTCTCATGAACTTAGAAGAAGTAAATGGAGAGGACTTGACGGAGTGGGTGCTGGCTCTTGAAGGCCAAGGGTTTTGGAAAAGAGAGCTCGAATTTGAGTCTTTGCACTTAGAAGAAATAAAGACTCCTCCTGCTAAGCCATCGATCGAAGAGCCACCACAGTTGGAACTGAAATCGCTACCACCTCACCTCAGGTATGCTTTCTTAGGATCTAACTCAACTTTACCTGTTATTATCTCATCTGGTTTGTTAGATGTGCAGACAGAACAACTTTTGCAGGTATTAATAGAGTGCAAAACTGCAATTGGTTGGACCATTGCAGACATTAAGGGTATCATCCCGGCCTTCTGTATGCATATAATTTTACTGGAAGATGGCCACAACCTTCCAGATAACATCAAAGAAGGCTGAACCCCAACATGAAAGAAGTTTTGATAAAGGAGGTGATAAAGTGGTTAGATGCGGGAATCATTTTCCCCATCTCCGACAGCAACTAGATTAGCCCAGTTCAATGTGTACCAAAGAAAGGTGGAATGACTGTTGTACAAAATGAGAAGAACGAGCTGATCTCAACAAGAACAGTCACGGGATGGCGAATTTGTATGAACTACAGAAGATTGAACAAAGTCACCCGAAAAGACCATTTTTCCCTGCCGTTCATTGATCAGATATTAGATAGATTGGCTGGGAGGTCCCACTTCTTCTTTCTGGATTGATACTTGGGGTATAATAAGATCTCTATTTCCCCGGAAGATAGAGAGAAAACATCATTCACCTGTCCATATGGCCTCTACGCTTTCCGGAGAATGCCATTCGGACTATGTAATGCACCTGCCACATTTCAAAGGTGCATGATGGCCATCTTCACAGATATGGTAGAAGACATAATGAAGGTCTTCATGGATGATTTCTCAGTGGTGGGAGACTCATTCGATGATTTCCTAAAGAATCTAAAAAGATTGCTGAAAAGATGTGTGGAGACTAATCTGGTGCTCAACTGGGAAAAATGTCATTTCATGGTACAAGAAGGTGTAGTCTTGGGGAACCTAGTGTCAAGTAAAGGCATTGAGGTTGATCGTGCAAAGGTTGATGTGATAGAAAAGTTACCACCACCCACTTCCATCAAAGCAATAAGAAGTTTCCTTGGCCACGCCGGTTTCTACAGACGGTTTATAAAAGATTTCTCAAAAATTGCTAACCCCTTGTGTAAACTGCTTGAAAAAGATCAACTTTTTTGTGTTTTCTAATGACTGCAGGGTAGCATTTGAGGAGTTGAAGAAGAAACCGGTGACTGCACCAATCATAGTGGCCCCCGACTAGGGGCAACCTTTCGAGCTTATGTGCGATGCAAGTGACTATGCTGTGGGAGCAGTTCTTGGGCAACAAAAAGATAAAGTCATGCATCCGATATACTACACAAGTAGAACCTTGGGCGGTGCCCAACTGAATTACACAGTGATAGAGAAGGAGATGCTAGCTGCGGTGTTCTCATTTGATAAATTCAGGTCATACCTGATAGGCTCAAAGGTAATTGTTTACACTGACCATGCTGCCCTCAGGTACCTAATTGAGAAAAATGAGTCAAAGCCGTGCCTAATTCGATGGGTGCTACTGCTACAAGAGTTCAACTTGGAAATCCGGGACCGAAAGGGAACAAAAAACCAAGTTGCTGATCATTTGTCCAGGTTTGAAGGAGCGGAAAAGAAGGTTGAGGTGGAGGAGATCATGAAGACTTTTTCCCAGATAAACAACTTTTAGCAACGAGCCTCGAGGCTACACCATGGTATGCAAATATTGTAAATTACCTGGCAAGCGGTATTGTTCCTTATGACTTATCTTCTGTGCAAAAGAAAAAGTTTTTTCGTGATTGTCGCATGTATTTCTGGGATAAACCATATTTGTTTAGGATTTGTCTTGATAACATGATCCGGAGATGCATTCCTGAGATAGATCAATCTTCTGTTTTGCAAGCATGTCATGCTTCACAGTATGGAGGACATTTTGGAGGTGTAAGGACAACTGCTAAAGTGTTGGAGTCAGGTTTTTATTGGCTGACGCTGTTTAAAGATGCACACTTCTGGGTGAAAAGTTGTGATGAGTGCCAACAGACGGGGAATATTTCCCGTCGACATGGGATGACCATGAACCCAATTCAAGAGGTGAAAGTATTCGATGTATGGGGAATCGACTTTATGGGACCATTTGTCATCTCATATAATAATAAGTACATACTTGTAGTGGTGGATTATGTCTCGAAATGGGTAGAAGCCGTGGCACTTCCAACAAATGATGCGAAGGCAGTTATTGGTTTCCTGAGAAAAAACATCTTCGCCCGATTTGGTACTCCAAGAGCTATTATCAGTGATGGGGGCACCCACTTCTACAGCCGATCCTTTGCAAAGTTGTTGGAGAAATATGGCGTTCGCCATAAAGTTGCTACTGCGTATCACCCACAAATAAGTGGGAAATTTGAGGTGTCAAACAGATAAATCAAGAGTGTTTTGACCAAAACTATAAATGCTACTCAGACTGATTGGGCGAGAAAATTGGATGATGCGCTATGGGCTTACCGCACTTCATTCAAAACTCCTATTGGTATGTCACCGTATAAGTTGGTGTTTGGAAAGGCATGTCACTTGCCGGTGGAGTTAGAGCATAAAGCCTTCTGGGCGTTATGACAATTAAATCTGGAATTGGAGGCCGCTAGAACTAGTAGAGTCACAGAGCTTCATGAACTTGACGAGTTCCATTACCATGCTTTTGAGAGTACAAGGTTATATAAGGAAAGAATGAAACTGGTGCACGACAATAACATTTTTGAGCGAAATATTAAGCCGGGAGACGTGATATTATTATTCAATTCGAGATTGAGGTTGTTTCCGGGCAAATTAAAGTCAAGATGGTCAGGACCATTTCGTGTGCTAGAGATTCACCCCACCGAATCCGTAGAGATTGCTTCAGAAGATGGCTCTCGCAAGTTCAGAGTCAATGGTCACAGGTTGAAATATTATTTGGGCATGGATGAGACGAAAGTAGTATCAGTGGCTCTTGAGCGAGCTTTAAGTCGATTGCATGCGTCGTGCCGCGATGTTAAATCAGGTGCTTCATGGGAGGCAACCCATTATAATGTTGTATTCGTCATGCCGTGACGTTAACTAAGGTGCTCGTTGGGAGGCAACCCAATTCGTAGTTGATTTTTAGCGTAGTTAGAATTTTTTCTTCTCGTTTGTAGGAACTATCATGTTTGTAGGCAATTTCGGCGGGTCGTGCACTGAACCTCGCATCGCCTGGTCCCCAATGAGATGGGCCAGGCGGAAAGCCTCGCGTCGCTAGATCGAATTCTCACGTGGGAGCTCGCCTCACATGGGTTACAACGAGATGCATCTCGCGTGGAGTCTCGCGCCTCGCGCCCCAGAGCTCGCGTTGGAGCTCACCTCGCGAGGGGTAAAGAGAGACAGTAACCTCACGTCACCAGGTAAGTGATTTTTCGGTTTATTTTAATTTCTTTTCCTTTGTTTCTTTTAACCCCCTCCCTTAAAACCTAACCTAAACGTCCAAAACCTTACTGCTCACAAAAGCTTACACACTCATGCCAAGAACACATTGCCAACCCCCCTCCCTCACAAACCCATTGAAGACAAGCACTCCTTTTCTCTTTCCTTCACCTGCAACATCAATTCAAGGGCAATCCCTCCTCTTAAACATCTAAGGTATGATTTCTACCTCCATTCTTTGGCAATTTCGAATTGGGTGAGTGCATGTGATTGGATACAAATTTTGGGGTTGTTCTTCATTGTCACAATGTGTTTGTGTGTCCCAACTTCATGAACCCCATAGGAATGGTGTTGTTATTGTGTGAACAAGTGGTAGCACGGAACTACTAGCCAATTTGGGAGGGTGAGGAAATCCCTCATTCCTACAAGCACTCCCATGGCACTAGTGCATGCTAAGTATTTGTCATAATGCCTCAAAGGCATTCTTTGTCCCCATTGGAGCCCGAGTCTCCGGGATTGTAAGACTAGTGCTATGTAGCCGTGCACCACTTTAAATTTTAAGTGTGGGGTGGCTCACTGGTAGCCTGATGCTTCGAAATTGGAGAAAGCACCCATGTGTCATTGCTTGATTCTCATACTAAGAAAAGATGAGGTGAAGTCAGAGTAACCTCGAAAATTGTTGAAAATCATGTGTTGAACTCTTAAGTTCATGCTTTTAATTTTGCATTGCATCCTAAACTGATTAACGCTCACTTGTGTAGATACAAACATGCCTCCAAGGAAGGACACCGGTAAAGGCAAGGCCACATCCACTGCTCCGTCTAAGGCTAAGGCTTCCTCCGCACCTCTACCAAAGAAGAGAAAAGGGGTGAAGCCACTTCAAGTCAAGTTGAAGGACTGCAAGCAGTGGTATCTATAATAGTCACTCGCCCATAATCTCAAGGACAGAAGGAGTTTGGACTCAAGAGCATACCTCCACATGTTAAGGACTGGTACAAACGTTGTAGACCGAGACATATACATCCGGAATCTGCTATTCATCAGCGTCGCCTACAAGCCAAGTGCCAAGAAATTTGGAGAGGTATTAATGATTTGGGGATGAGTTATGTGTTCCAAAATATCGGGGATATAAATATAAATCTGATTCGAGAATTTTATGCCGGTTTTGATCCAAAGCATCCTGAACAAGTGGTGCCCATTCTGGGAAGGTTGATAGATTTTTCAGCCTCGGCAATATGCAATTTCTTAGGGACGCCGGATGTTCCCCAGGAATCCTTGGACAACTTCATCGACCATCCTACATATCGAGAACTGAGACACACTCTTTGTGGTGTCAATTCTGTGGCGGCTTGGGTTCGGGATAAGAAAACCAATCGCTATAGGAAATTCCCTAAGAAAAAAATGAAGGCAGAAGCTCAAGAGTGGTTGAAATTGATTAATACACGACTTCTACTTTGCAACCATGACACTCTTATTAGTCGTGAAAGGACGTGCATGTTATATCTCCTCATGACTGGCCAGAGGGTGAATGCGGGCCACATGATCCGCTACCAGATGACTCAAGTGAGAACTAGGAAGAGAATTGATCGAATACCCTTTGCAAACATGTTGACTCAGTACTTGAGACAATAAGAGGTGGGGGAGGAGAAAGCTTTCGATCACATCATTGATCAGCGCCTACGACTAATGGACATTACAAGCATCCGAGTTAAAGAGGAGAATTCTATGCCATCAATGATAGGTGCCGAGCGCAATGCTCACGATGACAGCTTTATGGCCCATTTATATGGGATGATGGACTTGCAACTTCAGATTGGGGGACGGCCGACCACTACAGAGAAGAGGGCCATATTGGAGGAGCATTTCCAGCTCAATACTCATGCTCAGCAGCTGGTTGGGCTTGGTGATGGCTACAGAATCCTAGAGGATGAGGATGTCAACACACCTGAGCAGTCCGAGGCCGAGCCAGAGCAGTCAGATGATGATGCTGATGCTGATGAGGAGGAAGCAGAAGATGAGGCATGGGCAACCTTCGAGGAGGAAGGCGATGACGCAGCTTGATCATGGAGTTTTCATACACCCTACTCATTTTGTTTTCTTGTTTTGTTAGTTTGTGTATGCATTGAGGACATTGCATGAAATAAGTGTGGGGTGGTAACTTGTAAATATTAGTCTTGTTTTAGTTATTTTTTAGTTAGTGTCGTCTTAGCCTTTTTTTTGTTTTAAACAAAAAGAGGAGAAAACAATTGGACTCTTCCTGAAGACGAATCTCCTAGACAATTTTCTTGAGTGAATTAAGTCTAAAGAAAAAAACCAAAAATATTTTCTTGTAGGTAGTGTAGTAATTCCCCCTTGGTTTTTTTTTTGTGCCGCGGTTCTTTTCCAAGGGTTTTAGTTGAACCAGGTGTAGTTAGTTTTAATTTTTAGGAGTAGAAACCACAGTGCTATGAATTGAATTTCAGCGATATCTCTTGACTTTGTTATGCCTTGAGAATAGTGAGTACTCTGGTTGTGATGCTTAGGCTCAGTGTTTGACTCTAGTATAAGTACCTTAAATCGTAGATTCTTAAATTTGCTTAACTGCTTTGACTAGAGTGTCGTGATAAAACCAATCCTGAGCGAGTTATGTGCCATGTCTGTGTGAGGTTTGTATGTATTATGTGCATGGCAGTTGATGTCTAGAACTTGCCCCGTGTGTGTGCAAAATAAAATAGTAGTCTTGTTTAGTCTGGAAAGTGATATAGACATTTTTTTGTTGAGCCAGATATATATAGTTTACCCGCCTAAATGTCATATAACGTAGTTAACTCCTTTGAGCCGATAATCCTATTTCTTTGGTAACCACATTACAAGCCTTACCCTTTGTTTGAATTGACCATATATTTGAACCTTGTTACCTCTCATGAGCACTTGAATTGTGATGAATTATGTAAAAGTTAAAGTGGGGTGGTGTTTGTGTTTTGAGTTGAACAAATGAAATAAGGAGAAAGGTGCACCATTTTGAAAAGAAAGAAGAAAAAAATATTTCAATAAAAGCCATTTGAAAAAAATAAAAAAATAAAAAAATACATATAGTTGTATAGAAAAAAATAATAATTCTTGATGGTGGTGGCTAGTGATGTAATTGTGCTTAAAGAAGTATGGGATAATATACATTGATGTGAATGTGAAATTTTGGTTTGACATAAGTATGGGCTTGAGTGTTGAAGTATATGTATTAAAGTGCTTAAGGAAGGTGTAGCCACTCATATCTAAATGTATCCTACCTTATCCGCAGCCTACATTACAATCAAATAAAGCCCTACTTGATTCTAGACTGAATGAGCTCTATTAGTAGAGTATTACACTACGGGCAAGCCTATAGTACATCATTTGTGGCATATGAATGTTATTTCTCAGAGAGAGTGAATTCTTTCTATCTGAGTTCCTACAGTCTTAAAATTTATTGTGTGTGGAACTAATCTCTCTTATTGTGTGAGGGCACATGATTCATGATGGAAAGGTAATGTCATTGACCTCCATGTTAGAGTAAGTAAGTGAATTGTGAATAATGCATGGTATTTGTGAGTCAAATCTTGAGGTGAGGATGTTACACCTTTGTGCTTAGTATATTTTAAAGATTCTTGGTATGACCAGTTAAGGGAATTGCTTAAAAAGATCGTGTCTATAAGTGTAGTTTAATTGCTCGAGGACGAGCAACGTTTAAGTGTGGGGTATTGATGTTTGGCTAGAATTCCATATTTTAGTACATTATTTACCTTATATTTTAGGTGATTTAATGCTAAACTATACTTTATTTGCGCGTAATGGAGTCTATTTTATGTGTAGGTACATTAGAGATGAAATTAGAGCAAAAGAAATATTTAACGTATAAAGCGTGCTCGAAAATAGTATGAAAGAAGAAAGAAAGAATTGAGCAACAGAAAAATGAAGCAACATGTAAAGCACGCCCAGAAGCTCGCGTTAGAGCTGGCGAGGCGAGCCTCTGAGCTCGCGTGGGAGCATGCGAGGATGAGCGCGCTGAATGTCTTGCGCCGCACGGTCTGAGGCGAGATGCATCTCGCGTTTTACCTCACGAGGCACGGTCCATAGCGAGCCTGATTCGGATTTTGAGGGCTTATTTTGTCTCCCTATTTGACTTGGACTTGGGCTATGTCGTTTAGGTCTTTTCCTACACATATAAATAGGCATTAAATACCACTTTTGAAAGTGTTATGCGACCGGAGACAAGAATAGCTCGTGGAACACCGTTGGGGAAAAGAATCATCGATTTCTACATTCCTTCATCTTTACTTTGTACTTTATTTATGCAAAATACTTTGGATATTGTTACTATGAGTATGAGTAGCTAAACTTCTAATCTAGGGTTTTGATGGAACCTATTGGAGGATGATTTTCCTGTTACGTTTAGTATAGATTTTCCGTAGCTTTTTCTCTATTTGTTCAACTACATTTATATTGTGGTTGGTTGAAGAGCTCTCAATCGACTGTGCCTATTTAGTGTGTATTACTCGGAAGAGAGTGCATATTTAGGTAGTTGTTGAACAACATCACTCCTAACGTATATGAGGGATCAATACAGAGGGTTTAAAGGTGGGATTAGGAATAACGAAACCTTGGTGCGATCCGAGTGAGCCGTAACTTAGTGCCAGCTAGCGTAGTTCGGAAGAATATGTCTAGTAAATTGTGGTAGTTAAGCGGGAGAGAATTACGACACTCAGAGCGCTCATGATCGGTAGAGAAAACTTAGTCAAATTTATAGGAAACATAGTGGAAATGATTCCGACAATAGGGGAAATCAGAACCTTAGACCATTCCAAATCTTGTCTACAACCTGTTCGTAGTTAGTTATTAATTACTGCATTTTCATTACTTGATCTTTAGTTAGTAAACATCCAATTCGTTATTTAATATTTCTGAAGATTGATTACGTGAATTTGTGCGAATCTAGTAGCTGTGCTTAGTAGGTTAATTCCCTGTGGGATTCGACTCCGGACTTGTTAACCGGATTATATTTGCAACGACCGCTTAGTCCTTTTTATAAGGCATAGTTGGGCGTGATCATTTTGTCACTGCTAGAATTTGCTGAGAACCAAATGAGAACTTCTTGATAAAATGTATTCGTCGCCACAACCATTCTCTTAAAAAGGTTCACTAATGTTATAAGCTTATGAAGAAAATATTTCAATGCATGTTTTAGATCAATCACTTAAAGAGCTTTCTCTCTTTAGTATAATATTTTTGAAACTGGTTCTATTGCTTCCTAAATGTGAGTATGTGACACGGTTTCGTGCCATGGATTCTAGAAATATTTCTTGCCTGCTTTTCCATGTTTTGTGACTAGGTCTTTTTTTAAATATGAATTTAGTATTTAATCATATTAAAGTATCAAACTTTATAGCAAAAAAAATACCATACCATATAAGCCGGTGAAGCAGGTATTTATACATGATACAAACGGATGAATTAGCGTGAAAGATATATAGTTACGCGTTGTTAAAAATAACTTATACTATATACATAAAATTAATATGCTACATTATGGATTTAACAATACGTAGTATGATATCAAAAATAATAATTTCACAAAAACGGGAAGTAGCAAACTTCGCCTTTAAAGTTACAACTTTTGTCTGAAGTTGTGAAGTCACAACATATGACTAAAGTGCATCCATTTTTTCTTGCATGTGCAAAGAATTAGCTGCATTTTAATGATATGCGTTGAAATGATTGAAATATTCTTGATTTATAAACACTTTTGATGTTTATCAAATACATAAATACATAATAAATAAAGGCTTATAAGCTTATCCAAATACGCTGGTACCAAAAAGAGTTTTATCCTAAGGACAAATAAGTTTACAAGTTGAGTAATCTTTTATCAAAGGTTTAGTGGGACTTGGATTATACATGAACACCGGGAGAAATTCAAAAGTAGCCAGATTTACTAGTGGTCATTCAAAAATAGTCACAGTTTCAAAAGTAATCGAAATTTAATTAGCCACTTTTCATGTAAAGATAAATTTGAATGACTAGTCCGAAAATTGACTAGCCCGTGCTATTTTTACTGAACACTTTGACTCATCAACCCTCACCTATTTTTTTGAGTTTCGACCCCCTTTTTACACTAGTTGCTACTCCAATTTTTATGTATTTGTGATTTGACCACTTGAGGTATTAATGGAGACGTATTTTGACCCCAGATTAATATTCCTAAAGCACAGAAATTTGTGCTTGATGTTTTCCTTACTTATTTAACTGCGTAATTTTCTTTATCTCCTAATATTAATGTTTTACTAGTAAAGATGGGGATGAATTTTATAGTTAGTTTACTTCCTACGGTCAAATTAATAGGTTATAGTTTATACTAAGCGTTGAAATTTAGCACTTAACACAACAAGAAGTAGCAGGTTAAATAATTATGTCTATATTATGTCGCTATTTGTCACATTCAATTTATGTTCTATTTTGAGATAGACGTATAAAACCATAATTACTTAGCTTGCCAACGGTATATATAATGTAAGACTTACCACCCACAGGAAATAAAGACAAACGTCCAAATCATTGAAATAAGATGTCAAATCTGTATATTTAACATGTTTGATCCAAAGCTAAGGTTTCATTTCAATTCAATAGTCAATAGTATTAGGCATTTATTTTTTAATTCCTTCCCTCCAAGAGCTCCCCTTGCTCTTGGGGTGACTCGAACTCACAACCTATTAGTTGGAAAGGGTGCTCACTACTTGAGGAATCCACTCTTGTCAATGGTATTATGCATATTCCTACTACTTAACTTAAAAGCGGAAATGACATTTGCCAGCCTAGTTAGCAGTGTGGGGACACCAATAGGCACGAAGACCGACCAAGTCAAATTTAAGTTATTTGAATTATGTATAAATAACTTTAAAATTTAAACTTTCTAGATAAATATAGATAATCACTAAAAATTAATAAGGAAACAGTACACAAAAAGACTTACCGTTTCTTTCATATTTTTCTTTTGGCTTTATTGAATTAACCTAAATAGGTGCTCAACAAATTGCTTAAATTACAAAATTGAAGGATGTATAATTTATATATAATATATTTAATAATATATAATTAATGTATAAATGATAAACAGTAAATTCGATCGGATATTTTATGTAAATATTTTCTAAGATTTCAGTAACTTGATTTTATCCAAGATATGACTTTTCTAATAATAATTCAAAAACATCTTTTCTAAAATTCATAAATGTCTTATCCTTTTATTTTTAAAATATCAATATATTTTAAAAAATATTCCATTTCGAAATAACTTTTTTTATATTTAAAAATAATATTTCACGTCATACAAAATATTTTCTTTTGAAAATATACCGTTTGTTAAACTTGGAAATTGATTTAGAAAACTATCAATTAGAAACCAATATTTCTCTCATTGAATTTTGAGAAGAAAAACCTTTCATATAATCTAATGACTCAAAATTAATAATTTTCAACGAAAATAAATTATATTCTTTAACAATGAATATGATTCTAATATTATATATACCATATCATTATGGTAAATCTTAAGCGGTTTCATCATCTGAGCTAGATAACTTTCTTAATTTAAAAAAAAATTAGTTTTCAATTCAAACTTGTAGGTAAAATTTAGATGATATTCTCTTTAATTTGGAATATTTATTTCTGATTTTAAATTGAATACTATTACAACTCATAGTAACTACGTCTTAAAATTATATTCTTTAACAATTTATATGATTCTAAAATTATTTATACCATATCATTATAATAAATCTTAAGAAGTTCCATCACCCGAGATAACTTCCCTAACATTGAAAGATTTAGTTTTCACTTTAAATTTATTGCTAAAATTTTGATGATATTTTTTATTTGAAATATTTTTTATGAATAAATTAAATTCTATTACAACTCATAGTAAACATGTCTTAAAATTGTCAAGTGGCTTGTTAATAGCTTGACACTTAACTTAATCTCAATATAAAATATCCTCCTTTTTTTATTTTCCTTTTCTTTTTTGTTCATTATTACTTGTCTTTATTGCATTATTCATTAATTTATATTTTTAAATTTTCACATGGATCTTGTTAGTTTATTATTTGACAAAATATACTTGATTAATATTAAAAAAAGATTTTTCTTACTCCTGAAAATTTAGTTTATTCACATTGATTCATTGCTAAAAAATTTAGGTATTATTTAAATTTATCAATAATATTTTTGAGTATTATTTTTATACCTTCACATAACTTCGATTCTCCTCTTTTTATATATATATATATATATATATTTGTTTTTTTCATTTATGTTATTTAAATTTACTTAAATTATTTAATTCTTTACCTCTAACCCAAATAATTGATCTTTAAATCCTTATCTCCAAACTTACAACTAACTCTAAAACAAATGAGGTTATATTTTACAACTCAAATTCAAAATATTGTTGAGTATAGCTAACTTCGTTCAATTACTTTCATTAATTATATATTTTTTTTCTAAGTTTTAAGTATTAGTTTTGTCCTAAGAAATTGCCAACTTCTTATTAGCTTGGTACTTGACTTTATCTATATCTATATGGTTAGATTTTAAATTTAAATGGCTTTATCAATAGCTTTACGAGTATATTTTAAATTTTAATGGATATATATATATATATATATATATATATATATATATATATATATATATATATATATATATATATATTTATTAATTCAAATAGAGTAACTAATTAATTTAAAATTTAAGAAGATTTTAGCTTGAAAAGTAGTTTATTTTGTCTTAAAATGCCATTTGGCTTTTTGTGATTATTCCATATGTATCAATTACCAAAGTTTTAGGAGATATAGTCACTTTTTAATGTTTATTAAATTAAAAATCCATTATAAAGATAGCCAGAAGCTGCAAAAAATAAGTTAATCCATATGTATCAATAATCAAAGTTTTTGGAGATAAAATCAGTTACGAAAATCTTAGGAGATATAGTTAATTTTTAATTTTGTGGCATTAAAAATCAATTAAAAAGATAGCCAAAATATACGTAAAAATATTTATCGCATATGCGTCTGTTACCAAAATTTTAGGAGATATTTTTTTTATTATTTTTGCTTTAAAATGTAGGAGTTTTTTTTTCCAAATAACTTTCTAATTCCTAATTCTGTGGAGCATTGTCTTGAGCAATGCCAAATGACTTATTATTAGGTTGTCACTTGCCGTGGATGCTTTTGCTTCTCTTTTTTCATAGTAAACCAACTTCTCCAAACACGTGGGAGTTCATCTTGATATTAACTGAATTGGAGTAAAAAAATTTAATATTAAAAAATATTAATTGAATTAAATTGTAATCGAGCTTGTTTAAACATATTAGATCGTATTGGAGGACTATGAACTACTTCGACAAACTCAAGTGCCCTGTTAGCTTAAAAGATATCACTAACCTGGCCACTGAATACTAACATCTAGCATACCCGCAAAAGTTCAAACATACCAAATTTCCTTTGTATGTTAAAAGGGCAACCTCCTCGACAACAAAGCTTTAAGCTCAATACTAATGGAGCTATTAAGGGTCAAAATAGGCGAACAAGTTCAGGAGCTATTAGTAATTTAGAAATGGATTATTTTTTCTCTTTTGCAAGGACTACAACTAGCCCTTCAACATAACTTCACTCCCATGGAAATTAGCAATGACGCACTGGAGGTAATTAATCTGCAACAGTCAAATTTTAACTCCAATTCACATCTCTTAAACAATTACAGGTACCTCATACACCAGCTGAATAATACACTCATCAACCAAGCATACAGGGAGCAAAACAAAATTATATAACATTCTCTTTTTTGAGCAACCGCCGTTTTTTTCATGAAACTAAGCCCACCATTGGAGCCCCGGCAAATCGTTTTTGCCAGTTAGAGGCAGCCATGGATCTTCCTAATTGTTTTATGTTAGACCCATTGTCACGACCTAAAATCTGACTAGTCGTGATGGCACCTAACCCAATCCGCTAGATAAGCCAGTTTAACAATAATCCAACTTCAAATGAGATTTACCGAGAAAATAATGATGAAATAATTGAACTATTATACAATTTTTCAAGAACTGGTAGTATAAATCATGAGTTTCTAAGATTTAGAGTTTATAAAGCTGGTATGAAATAAATAAATCATCTGTTCGAAATGTACATAAACAGATTAATAAATCTAAAGCTACCAAGAACAAGAGACAGCTATAACCGGAACGCAGGTACATCTTCAATGCCAGCTCCCGCCACACACATCAACATCAACTTTGAAATCTGCACGGAAGGTGCAGAAGTGTAGTATGAGTACAACCGGCCCGATGTACTCAATAAGTAACAACCCTAACCATATGTTGAAAGCAGTGACGAGCTTGGACTACGGTCAGAGTCCGACACCAACAGTCAAGAACAACTCGTAACATTACAATGAAAACAGTTAAAGTAATACTCTAAGATATGATGCTCATCTCGTTCATAGATGCGGAAAATAGACATGCTTATCAGGTATAACAGTAAAACCCAAATATTTCGCCGAAATCACCAAATGCGAGTATGTCAGAAAAACTGAGATTCTTCCCAAAACTTTCAAGAACAGATAAGATGTTTCATTATCAGATGGCATAAGAAAAGTACATCTCTATTCCTACATGTCAATATGCATGTGAAGTCATGAATGTCACAATACCATACAACATGAAGAAATGCATATCTATGCCTACATGCCAAGTATGCATGTCAAGTGTAATGCACCATAGTGATAAACTCATGTGCTCATTCTCGGAGCAGTCAACCTCACTCACCACGCTCAATCACTCAGTCCTCCTAGTCACTCAATCCTCCCAATCACTCAATCCTCCCAATAACTCGACACTCGCGTTCGGCACTCGGCACTCGCACTCAATAGGTACCTACACTCACTGCAGGTATGTCAGACTCCAGAGGGGCGGATCCTGCCCAAGCGCTAATGTAAGCCAATCACGGCATGAATCAATAAAGCCTACTGCGGCGCGCAACCTTATCCCATAAATAACACTCACAATCAGTCCCTCAACCTCACTTAGTCATCAATCTCTCCAATATCTCGGCTCACAAATCTCATGTGAATCAACCCAAACAATGATAACATGATGTGATAACAAAGACTGAGATATGATATGCAAAGAATGAATATGACTCAGTGTGTAATTTCAATTTAAAAAAATAACTCGACAGCAGAAATAAACTCAGTGGGTCCCAATAGAATGAGCATATAACCTAAATATGGTTTCTAACATGGATCACAGTTCAATTACTCTAGCACGTAGAAATTTCATGGATAGAAACAAGATTAGGTAACTACACAATACCACAAAATCAAGGGAGCCATAATTTTCCCGGTGAACGCCCACACGCCTGTCACCTCGCATGTGCGTCATGTAAGGCTCTGTAAAATTTTACCTAAAATCCAAGATTTTGTGGTGCCGAGGTAGACCTTTGTATCAATGATTGTAGAGAAGCTCGCCGTGGTACGAACGTTTTAGGTTGAACAGTGCGTTGGGGAGTTAAAGGAAATTTTGGCAGAATAAGGCATTTTTGCGGTCACTTATGCGGCCGCCGAATCACTCTGCGAGCCTCAGAATCGCCACAGAGTGAATCAGAAAATTGGGAGAATTTTGGATGTCATTTTGCGGTCAATTATGCGACCGAAAAATGATTTCACGGGCCGCACACCAATCGTAGAACCAACATGGAGGTTTTCGGAGGGAAGTTCTGCAGTGCATTATGCGACCGCAGAACAAGTCTGCGGGCCACAGAACTGCCGCAGTTCCAACCGAATGTCCCAGTTTTGGAGCACCAATTGTGCGGTCGATTTGGGGACCACATACCTGTTCTGCGGTCACTCTGCGATCGCAGACTTGGAATTGGAGGATCTATTTTCTGGTTTTATAAACCCGACCCCATTATTATAACACGATCTTAGAGGTCGTTTTAGAAGGTTCAAACTTGTATTTTGAGAATGGGAAAGTGCTCTAGAGTGTGAGAGGATCCCTCAACTAATTGTTCCTCAATTCTTGCTCAAATCTTGGAAGATTAACAAGGAAAACTCACTAGGTCTTCATTCTAGAGGTAAGATTCTACACCCCAACCCTCAATTTCAAATTTTAACTAAAAATAGGTAATTAGTAAGGCAATTCATCGATGTGGGATGATGGAATCTACCATAGGAAGACCTTGAAACCTTAATGCACACCTAGTGTTTGATAAAATGCTCAAATGAGTTGGAACCATGATTATCTTCCTAATTTTTGGTTTAATTTGTTATATTTCTAAAATAGATCGAAGTTGCTAAGATTTCTAGAATATTTTAGAATTTAAAGAAGCTCAAGTGAGGTATGTTGGTTAAAATTCTCTCTTAGAATTGAATCCCACAGTGTTCATGTAAGTCCCGAGTTATTCATTATAAATTGGCTATTCCGAGTAAGCTTTTGTTGAACACTATATGTTCAATATGTATTCCAAATGCTCTTATGATGTTATGTTATCATTTGAAAATATGTTCAAAGTATGGGTTGTGTATTGAAAATGTTACGACTTCAAGTCGAGTTCAAATAAAGGCTATTATGAAAAATTGTGTAAGAAATCTCTATGTGCCTAAGACTCTTAATTGCTCACATGTGTACTTAAAGTCTTGATTTGAAAGGAAATATTTTGTACGAACTATTGTCATTTGAGAATTCAAATTGTAATATTATGGTTACACCTCCACCCACATATATTGGGGTGAGGCGGTAAGGTCGCTTTGTGTAGAGTCGTGATATTGTGGTTACACCTCCACCCGCATATATTGGGGTGAGGAGGCAAGGCGTCTTTGTGTAGAGTCGTGATATTGTGGTTACACATCCACCTGCATAAATTGGGGTGAGACAGCAGGGCCGCTTTGTGTAGAGTTGTGGTATTGTGGTTACACCTCCATCCGCATACATTGGGGTGAGGCGGTAGGGCCGTTTATGTAGAGTTTGTGGTATTATGTTTGTACCTCCACCCGCATGAGTTGGGGTGGGGCGGAGGGGCTGCATTGTGTAAAGGTGGTTACAGAGGATCTCGACATAAAATTTATAAATGTTATTGAAAGCTCTTGATAAATTTTCTTTGGATTTAACGGCTATCTATGCCATTCTATTGTTACCATAATTCATCATATTCATGTTGTATTTCCAAGTCTTTGATTAGATGTTTGGTTTTCATACTAGTACTATTCGACATGTACTAACGTCCTTTTTACCGGGGGCGCTGTATCTTTAATGGATGCAGGTGGTTCCACAGTGGAAGGCATTGACCAATGATAGTGGTACTCATTCTTCCCAGCTGACTTGGTGAGCCCCACTTTATTCCGGGGTTGTGCATATTTTGTTCTGTGTATATTATTATGTTTTGAGGTATAGCCGGAGCCTTGTTGCCGGCACTCTTTTGTATCTATTAGAGGCCATATTGTAGGTTGTGTAGTGGTGTTGGAAAAGTTAAACTAAAGATGTCATAATTGTATCACATGCTTCGAGTGTTAAACTATGGTTGTGAGACGTATTATTTTGGAGACTTATAAATGATGCATCTAATGGTACTGAACTAGAGAGGTACACATGACTATCTCCTTGTCAAATTAATGAAATGTATCCATTCTCTATTTATGGGTGAGTTGGGTAGAAGAAAATCTAGCAGGTTTGCTCGGCCGGGTCATCTCGGTTGAGCACCGGTCGCGCTCCCCGAGGTTGGGGCGTGACACGTCATCTCAACACCAAGCACATAACACGTATATTCAGGGGTTCATACCCTCAACACCAAGTTTAAAAGTGTTACTTACCTCGAACAAGCAAAATCCAATACAGAACAAGCCAAACAATTCTCTAGAAATGCCATCTCGCGCGTACCGACCTCCAAACGACTCAAAACTAGCCAAAAGCAACTCAAGAACATCAAAAAATGCCAAAGGAAACAAACACAATCGATAATGGTTGATTCTTTAATCAAAAGCCCAAAGTCAACCAAAACATCAAATCCGGGCATGCATCTCGGAACCCGACGAAACTCACAAAATCCGACAACCCATTCAATTATGAGTCCAACCATACTAGTTTCACTCAAATACAACTTCGAATTGATGTTCAAAATTCAAAAATTCATTTTATGAAATTTTAGACAAAAATCCCCAAATTTCACTTTGAAATCATCAATCAAATGCCAAAAAATAAAGATGGATTCATGAAATATAACCAAAATCGAGTATAGAACACTTACCTCAATCCATGTGGTAAAAATCGCCTCCACAATTGCCCAAATCCAAGCTCCCCAACTCAAAATATGACCAAATGAACAAACCCTCGATATTAAATATTGCTGCCCAGCTGTTCTGCCTCGTTTCTTGTGCCAAATGATCCCAAAACTCGCTTTTTTTTTAACTCCAATGGATTCCTTGTGAAATTCCAGTCAAGTCAGACTTATGAATCACTCCATTTGACCTTATAATGAAGGAGATATGTTGGTTTCAATATTTGAAAATAGTGTTGATTTTTAAATACGAATTCAATATCAATTTCGTAATTAATCTGAAAAAATGTGGCAACCCAATTCTTAGAAAAATGACCATAAATTCCTCGTATGTTGTCAAAACTTGATGATTCTAGTTGCTATGGTTCCAAAATTACGATACAGATCTAATGCTTCAATCAAAACAGAAATTGGAGCTCATTTGCTTAATGTGGTACCATTTATGTTTGAAGAAACGACGTCGAAACATAAAAAACGAGCGCAACACAACCCCAACCTATCCGAAACTCACCTGAGCCCCTCGGCACCCCGTGCGAACATACTAACAAGTCACATAACATAACACGGGCTTACTCGAGGCCTCAAATCATGCATAACAGTGTCAAAACCACGAACGCACCCCAAATCGAACATAATGGATTTTGAATATTTCAACTTCCAAAACGCGTGCCGAACCTTATCAAATCAACTCGGAATGAACTCAAATTTTGAGTACAAGTCCCAAATGACATAATGAAGCTACTATAATTCCCGAAACCACAATGGAAACCCGATATCATCAAAGTCAACTCCCGGTCAAACTTATGAACATTCCAAACCTTCAAATTTTTAACTTTCGCCAAATGGTGTCGATAACTTCTAAAAATATCCAAATGTAAATCTGAGCATACGCCCAAGTCCAAAATTACCATCCAGACCTAACAAAACTATCAAATGTCCGATCAGAGGTCAAGTACTAAAAAGTTAACTTGGTCAACTCTTCCAACTTAAAGCTTCCTAGTTGAGAATCAGTTTTCCAAATCAATTCCGAATAACCTGAAAACCGAAACCGACGATTCACACAAGTCATAATACATCATACAATGTTTCTTAAGACTTCAGATATCTTAATGGAATGCAAATGCTCAAAATGATCGGCTGGGTCATTACATTCTCCCTTAATTAAACATAAGTTCGTTCTCAAACGTGCCAAGAGTTGTTCCAAAGGCATCAAATCACCGTGTATCCTTACCATGCACATACCGGGGGGGGGGGGGGAATGATCCCACGTCACCTTAATCCATCTGAGCCTCACAACACATCATAACTGAAGCTCATTACTTTAACCTTAGTACGTAAGACTTAGAACCCACTTTCCAACATCCAGAATTCCTTATAAGACCTGAATCTCGCATCTAGACATTGTATGAGTTTGAACAGTATCAAGCCATAACCATAACCCAATATGTAATCACATGATATACCACACAACTCGCATACTCGTATCAATAATTCCCGATCACAGTAGCTGCTCAGAACAAACCTGATACCTGTAGTAAACCTCATATCAAATAAAACCGCGTTCAAAATGTTTGTACACTGCCAATGATGAAAGAAACACGCAGAAACGCATAACCACTCATTAGATCGACAAGTCATGAAACTCTCTCACTCGTCCGACTAGAACCAAAGCCAAATTCTTAGCCGACTTCTGATGTTATTCTTCCAAACATATCGTAATCGAATCCGATAGTATCCATTCTAGGTCCATTGACCTTATCTCATCAAACATAACTATTCTATTGACATGCCACACCAATATTGTCACGCCCCGAATCTGGGGGGTGAGACCGGCACCTGGTGCCTCACCTATCTTTGCGTACCAACTTGCGACTAAGGGACTCTGAACATATAATGTCATACTTTGGTCATGGCCACATTGCAAGACAATTTGTGAAGCAAAATATAAAACTGAACGGAAGCTAACGCTGACTAAACATCAATAAAAAGATGGGCCGACAAGGCCGTCACAACTACTATAGATGACAAACCAACAAAATATACATACAAGGCCTACATGCCCGACATACTACACTAACTGACATCATATGTCTACAAGCCTCTACTGATGGATGTACTATGATCGGAATATGGCCCCGATCTACCCATAACCTATATACATATATACACAAGATGTACACAAAACTCTAGACCTGGAAACTCCGAAGGATGTTGAGCTTACTGATAAAGCTGAACTTGGGCAACACCTACTGAGAAGGTCTACCCATCTATTTGTCTGAACCTACACGCATGAAATACAGCGTCCCCATAAAAAGGGACGTCAGTGCGAAATAATGTACCGAGTATGCAATGCAATAAAATAACTGAAAGTAACTAGGAGTCAAAGATGATCTGGAGATATACTTATCTGCTGATACTGACTCAACTCTCTCAATATAGTAAATAAAATAGATGTCCGGCCCTATAAATCTTGGAACGTGTAACTGCTTCGCCGTAGTAGGCTCGCTCATAGGCGCTCGGCCATACTAGGCTCTGTACCTCGGCCATGCTGGGCTCGCTCATAGGCGCTAGACCATAGTAGGCTCGGTATATAACTTACCATCTGATCAGAGGTTGCCCTATAGGACCCTGCCCACCGATTATAGCTTGATGGTGGTGAAAATACTGTAATACTCTATATATATAGACCCTATGCTCTCTTGACTGGAAGAAGACAATACTCAATTAAATATAAAGTCTGGATAAGGGAGAATACTGTAACTTATGTGACTAGGATAATGAATATAAATTCGGGAGTATGAACTTCTCTTTATGCCTCGTTATCAAACACATGTAGTTACGAGAACATGCCAAAATGAAGGAAGGTCTTAGCCTTAACATACCTGAGCCGATTGTCTTGACAATCCCTTTAACACACGTCAATTGCGACAACATGTAACGGCGATCCGAAGTAGGAAAAATATCCGTGTGATATTTTGAGAAAGATTGTACCGTGCTCTTTTAGAATTTGCAAATCCCGTTGCTATTAAGCAGTATAACTTCGTATGAAATTTTTGTTTAAGATTGTTACCTTGTTGAATTGTTAATCCATCTCTCTTAATGAATTTGATCACAATATTGAATAACTTTTCTTGCTGAAGCTATCCGTTATTAGATGTAGTCATAAGCCTCAATTTTGTGGTTTTGAGAGGCTTTTTATATAAGTGGGTGTGGACCCCACACTTGGTATGATTAAGCCACATAATCTCAAAATTTTTGCCACCTTGAAGAATGATTTAAGAGTCATATTTTATGACTTGTTGGCTGCCACGTTAATGCTCATCCATTCCCAACCAATTAACAACCAACATCTTAATTAATTGTTAATCTTCCACTAAAATCCATAATTACCCGATTATTCACATAATTAGAAATTAACTCAAATTACTTAAAATATTACTCGCTTTTAACACACTTTGTACACCTCACTATTATGGTCATGTGGTACCTTGTATGACACTAGTCCATAAATATCAGGTATTTTAGCTCGGCCGTATTTTATTCCAAAATGTCAAACTTCGATGAAAATTTATTTTCTTCGATTTGCTTACCCTCTCACCTTCACGAATTTACTTATCACTTGTTTGAAATAGCATAATGCTTATGATCTCAAAATAATCTCATTCTCGAACTTACGATGAAACTTTAACATATGCAAATGCGGGATGTAACATCTCATTTCCGAGCTTCCATCAATTTATTTATGGCGTACTTTCGCGTACGAAAATATGGGGTGCAACATCATTCCCCTCTTTGGAACATTCGCCCTCGAATGTTGACTGATGCACTTATCATTATCATAACTTATAGCTCTTGTGAATACCTTAATACTCTCCTTGCCATTTAGGAAATTGTTCTATGAATAAATCCAAAGTCCAGAGTATTCTCACCTATAGGTCTCTTTCTCATACCATGGCCCGTGGTCGTAATTCTTCCAATATCGTAATTCTTGCTACCTTCTGCGATGCAGCATGTACGACTTTTTCCTTATATGTGCACCTATGCGACTCTTCCCTCCAGCTGTTAGCCAATCTCTAGGCCTCACTTTGTGAACATATACAGAGCTTGATAAAATATCCCTCTAGCATCTATAAGTACACTGAAGTTCTTCGCTTGACACTTTGTTGAACTTACAAATACTGCTATATCTTATTTCATAGACCCGATTATCCATTCGTATGACTTTACTGCATCTAGGTAGGTCATACTATACCATAACCCTTACTTCGATTTATCGTTACTGAGGCCTACTACCAAATTCCAGGTTACTCTTTCGCTGCTTATCATATATGTATAAGTCTAAGTCCTTTAATGTTTCCTCATTACTGTTCATCTTAAGAATGACGGCCTACTCTCATCTCATACTTTGTAATTCTTATCCATCATTCACCTCAACATTGATCTATAATCTACCATTGATAACTTGACCTTTTATGTAACACTGCCGCTAGGGCTCACGTCTCATCGAGGACATCTGGAGTAATGAGACTGATCCACCTCATAGCATCCCGATGTGATTTACCTTACGTGGATATTTTAATCTTGTACAATTCATGAAATCCTTTCAAATCATTACTCAAGTAAGGTCCAAACGTCATCCTTTATTTATCACAATTACACTCTTATTCTACTAACAGGGCATCATTCCATCTCTTCTAAATGTTATTAGTCTTAGACTCCTTTGAGTTCATTCAGGCTATACTGAGCTTTCTATAACATAGAGAAACCATCAGCTCTCTCGTTTTTGTGGGCTTAATCCCGAGGACTTATCCATTCTCGTCACCTTCTCACTCGCCCTTTCTTATCCTTACTCATGTCCTCCTAAAACCTTGTTGCTCTACCATACTTTAGCTTTCTACCTACACATATCCATTTATACGACTCGCAACCTTCCTTCAATTTGCTTGCACCACATATTTCTTTATGTTATTATGGAATGTCAAACGAGACATCACATCTTCTCAAACTCTTCTTTACTCTTTTAACTAGACCTCTCGATACCTAGAAACCATAGTCTGGAATATATGCCACTGATGATGCCTCTATCATACTTGGATACTGAATCCCAGCGCTTCTTGCCCTCTATCTGAAGTATGGGTTATCCACAACCTTCTGTACTTCAGTACCTCATACATTGTTCACCTTTACCTTACTTACCTTAAAATATCGCCTTACCTCTTCTATCTCTTTCATGACCTCCCTTCCATATAGGTATAATTCACATCCACGACTTGAAGCTCTATTATAATACTTGCACCTCTGGTGCGTACACAACCTGGTGGGAGCTTCATACCGACTTCTTATGAGGATGGTACTTCTTCTAACTGGATTTATCGTAGAGCCATTATAGAAAATGTCTACTGTACTATCTCTCTTGTACCCTTGATATCTAAGAGTAATCCTATAATGTTCTCAATCACGAGGTCTATAATTTTTCTGGGTCCAATAATCAGACTCCTGATTTACTTCGTTAATGTAACTTTTTAGTTTCCTCCTCCTTCAGATCAGTCTTTACGTAGGCTTTAGCTATCTCTCGATCTACGACTCATGGTATCAGTTATTACTTTTAGCCTTTCATGGGCGCTATGGAATATCCATGATACAATCTTCTAACAATTCAATCCTTTGACTGTGACCTGGACTTAATTATTTCTTTTAACTTATACCAGAATCTTCTAAGACTGTATGATTGTCATCATATACGATGTATGAATAATACTCTGAAATCTTAAGTGCGTTCATAACGCAACTAACTTTGGATCATTAATTGAATAATTCTTTTCGTTCCTTCACAGATTTCATTAAATGTAAGACATTACTTTTCCTGGTCTTCTGCCCCCTTGTTGCGTGCATACTTAGCTTATCTTAGTTCCCATACATGTTGGAATTCCATACCACTCATATGATCTTGAATATCACTTTTGATTTTACTTCCCGTTTATTAGCCACGGTATGTGTCACTTTCTTATGGAGTACATACAATGTCGTTGTGAGACTGCTGTTATAAGACCATTCCCTCTTTAGGTCACTGAGCTTAGGTTGGAGCCTTCTTTCTTATTTCCTTAGCAAATCTTTTGTTGTAGTACTTAGGGATACCTTCTGGCCCTAGTAAAGCTGCGAGCTTATTACATCGTATACCCAATGGAATTCTTGATGTTCGTACTCACCTATAAAATTCCTTAGTTACTTACCTCCACACTTATGTGCTTGTACGGTTGCTCCTGAACTGAAGTTTTGACTATCTTCCCATAACACTCATACGGTATCTTTAACTAACCCAACTCCTATCTGAATACTTCTCAAGGTCACAATGTCATATCTGCGAGACTGAATTCTCCATGTTGGGGTTCACTCTGTTTATCTTACACGATCTATTGATTTGTCTGTATCCTCTTACCTAGTCATAACTAGGCTCTTCCTGAATAAACTACTAACTAATCATTGGCCCACTCTCATATCAATATTCCGCACAATCTTTCTTGGGTTATTTCCTTTGTCTTAACTTACGTCTCGTACTGGCTCCTTATTTATCAATAACATCTCGGGTAGGAAACCTCACTTCCTCTCCTTGACGCCGTGTTTGCATAATGTTCTGGAATAGTAGCCTATCTACAGGCTTTGAATAAGTGCAATCTCATCCCTTTTTTTTATTTTTTTTTGTTGCATTCTTCCTTTACCATTCCATAATTACTAGAACCACTTAATTCTGGATTAATACCACATCAGTCCATATCCCCCCCTTTAGGGGAGTACTAAGAGTTGGAGCTACGATGATCTACCTATAGATATTTTACCTCTTCAACTTTGGCATCTTTTTACATCATCGATGACCCTTACTCGCCTTGCGAAAATCCTTCTGTACCAAGGATAACAAAATTTCTTACTCACGAGGGAGATGATCGGGTCCAAGCCTACACTACTATTGAGTAGTGAGGGTGGTCGATGCAATTTTAACCCAACTAGGTCGGGATCGAATCCACAGGGAGTTAATGTTTGGAATTAGGTTTATATCTAAGCTAGATGCGGTTTTGAATCTAATTACACTTCCACAAGTTTGGGTTTGATTTCTACTTCTAACTTTACTCTATAGATTGCAATAACTGAAACAAAGGACAATATTTTTGTTGTTGTTTTTCAAATGTTTAAAGAGACTAGGGTAGTGACTTCTACCTAGATGGATATCTAACGGGTAGCAAAATCTAGGGCAAGCTTGATTAGTTGGGATTGTAATATAGCTATCACACTCGGGTACTCACTCTATACCTCTCGGTAGTTTGAGTAATTTTGCCCAATTTGGCTTTCTCAAGTCCAAATGGGTATTCATGCAAATCAAGTGATATTAGCTCAAGTTGGGTATTACTATCTCTAGGTTTAACCCTTTAATTGGGGCTATCAATTTTTTGAGTTCACCCCAATTCCTTGTTAGCCTAGTTTTTCTAGACTTAGTCCCTTTTTCTCAAGTAGAGACTAAGTCATAAAGGCATGAATCAATATTTGCAACCATTAATTCTTGAGTTCTAGCAAGAACTAGGCTAAATATCACTAACCCATTCACATTCAAGCCCTAAAATCAAATACCCATTAAATACCCACTCTAGGGTTGGGTCACAACCCTAGCTATGGGTTTAGCTACTCATGGAAATAACATAAATTAAAGATGAAATGAAGATAAAATCCATAATATTAATTTTTGAAATGAAAATCTAATGTTAAGAAGTGAATCTAGTACAAAATTTCCGAAAACAGAAAAGTCATCCATCTTAGGTTCTCATACAAAACATAACATCCCCTAAAAATGACAAAAAATTCTATTTATACTAAACCGAAAATATCTGACAAAAATGCCCCTGCGGAAGTTGTGCGGCCGCGTAATTCTGAGTGCGGCCGCACTCTTGCTTTCGCGGCCGCATAATTCTGATGCGGTCTGCGTTCTTCTCTTTTGGATCTGGGTTGAGCTGAAATTTCGTGGACCGCATAATTCTAAGTGCGGCCGCGCTCCAGATTATGCGGCCGCATAAAAGTGATGCGGTCCACACTTGCTTGAGTTTTGTTCGAAATCAACTCTCTGATTCTTCATCTTGCGGACCGCATAATTTCGGTCGTGGACGCACAAGGGACTTCCGCGGCCGCACAATTCTGGTGCGGTCTGCACTTCTCTCTTTTGCTCAAGTTGTCAGCTCTCTGAATCTCAGTCATCGCGGCCCGCGTAATTTCAATTGCGGCCGCACAGGGATTTTCGCGGCTGCACATTTCTGGTGCGGTCCGCGCTCATCATTTAGCCCAAAATTACACTCTCTGAATCTCCCTCTTGCGGACCATATAATTATGATTGCGGCCGCATCATGGCTTTCGCGGCTGCACAATATTTGTGCAGTCCGCACTTCAGACCTCTTTGCCCAGCCTTGGTTTTTGTTCAACTTTTGACTCATTTGTGAGTTGATTTTGATTCCTTTTACTCATTTTAAACAATTCCTGCAAACAAGCATATTTCATTAGTTTCCGGGAATAACTTCAAGCATTTTTGGCCTAAAACACAAGTAAAAGAGAGTAAATAATAGGTTAAAATCCCTACTTATCAGGAGACACCTAGTGTAACTGGCACACACAGTCCCTTAAGCTTAGCTTTGCTCACATTTCTTGCTTTTGGAAAGCGTCTTCCTGAATGACCATTCTCTGAATTTATCATGAATCTTCTTCCTTTGTCCATTCTATTATCGCTAGAACGAAATATGAAATTCTCATGATACCGATTATTATCAAATCACTAAGCCCCTAATTCATGTTTAGTTTATCTTGTTCATCAGTCCATACTGATTTCTATTATTCTGGGGTCTAACTCTTCCTTTTGGTAATCACGTTAGAGTCACAAACTTATTTTTCAAAATGAGGATATGACTTTATGGCCTATATTCTTTTGTTGTCTAAAGGTCTGTCACTTCTCGTCTTTTCCTTCACTTGACTATAGACTCTGTAATACTGTCATCTTTTTGATCTACCGTTGTCATCCATGTATCATATCTTACTCATAATGCTTCATTGACTCTCTTCTTATTTCCCGCTAACATCTATGTCTATCACTTTATTCTGAAAACTCGAACAAGACATTCTTTTGCTTCTAGCTCCTTTTGCTCCATTCACTGGCTCTTCGAGTTGCCTAACATTCTCTCTTTACTAGGGACGGGAGCCATACTAAGGTAATATTTATCCCTTCAAGGCTTCTAGTGCTTGTCTTTGCAAATAAAAAATATTTTGAACACCCTAGTGTTCATATCTAGTTGTACTATTCTAGAATGCACCATCTGGGTGTCTCACAAGGAGATCTATTAGCACCTTTGTAATATCCTTCGGAAATGTCAACTAAAACAACCAATCCATTACCTATTTTGGGTTACTCTAATCCCAGCCGGATCCTGATATCCCGTCCTGTCTTAAACCATGTCTGCTAGCTCCCATAGGGCATAACTGAGATCGGTGTGGCCAATTGTATATACCTCTGTTACTGGTGAAGGTAACTCAAAATGCTTAGATCTCTTTTACTGAATTATAGATAATGATCATCTTCACTAGTTGGGTACCTCGTTCCCTTCTTCACCTTGCTTCTTTTACTTGTTGAAACTTGTATCTATTTTCTAAATCTCTTATTGCTTTTCACCATATGGGTGGATAGATATTCTTGCCTTAAGGCTCCTTATCAAGAAGTTTACATATCTTAGTACGCACATGATCTACTGAAGACCTTATATTTACTCATCATAAGCATGATGCAAAATCGGGTTCCTCTGACTCAACTCTTCCACACCCATATCTCTTACCAACCGTCTTTCTGGATGAAGGTATCGTCGTATTATGAATAAGATAGGGTTTAGAAAATTGAGTTCTTACAACTGAGCTCTACCACCCGATCTAGAGTAAGAAGAAAGAGTGACAGTCCTAAATGCCCTGTAGCCTCCTGCTTATAAGTGTGTTGCACAACACACCCATAAACAAGACTCTACTAGACACGACATGTAGACTCCCTAGGACAGAAATGCTCTGATACCACTTTTGTCACGCCCCGAACCTGGGGGGCGAGACCGGCACCAGGTGCCTCACCTATCCTTGCGTACCAATTTGCGACTAAGGGACTCTGAACATATAATGTCATACTTTAGTCGTGGCCATATTGCAAGATAATTTGCCAAGAAAAGTATAAAACTAAAAGGAAGCTAACACTGACTAAACATCAATATAAAGCTGGGCCGACAAGGCTGTCACAACTACTATAGTTGACAAACCAACAAAATATACATACAAGGCCTACAAGTCCGACATACTGCACTAACTGACAGGATATGTCTACAAACATCTACTGATGGATGTACTGTGATCGGAACATGGCCCCGATCTACCCATAACCTATATACATATATACACAAGATGTACACAAAACTCTAGACCTGGCAACTCTGAAGGACATGGAATTATCGATAAAGTTGAACTCAGGCAACACCTACTGAGGAGGTCTACCCGTCTGTCTATCTGAACATGCACGCATGAAATGCAACGTCTCCAGAAAAAGGGACGTCAGTACGAAATAACATACCGAGTATGCAAGGCGATAAAATAACTGAAAGTAACTAGGAGTCAAATATGATCTGGAGATATACTTACCTGATGATACTGACTCAACTCTCTCAATATAGTAAATAAAATAGATGTACGACCCTATAAATCTCGGAACGTGTAACTGCTCCGCCGTAGTAGGCTCGCTCATAGGCGCTCGGCCATACTAGGATCTGTACCTCGGCCATGCTGGGCTCGCTCATAGGCGCTAGACCACAGTAGGCTCGGTATATAACTTACCATCTGATCAGAGGTTGCCCAATAGGGGCCTGCCTACCGATTATAGCTCTATGGTGGTGAAAATACTCTAATACTGTATATATATATATATATATATATATATATATATATATATATATATATATATATATATATAGATCCTCTGCTCTCTTGACTGGAAGAAGACAATAATCAATTGAATATAAAGTCCGGATAAGGGAGAATACTGTAACTTATGTGACTAGGATAATGAATATAAATTCGGGAGTATGAACTTCTCTTTATGCCTCGTTATCAAACACATGTAGTTAAGAGATCATGCCAAAATGAAGGAAGGTCTTAGCCTTAACATACCTGAGCCGATTCTCTTGACAATCCCTTTAACACACGTCAATTGTGATAAAAATTAACGGCTGACCGAAGTAGGGGAAACATCCGTGTGATATTCTTGAAAAAGATTGTACCGTGCTCCCTTAGAATTTGCAAATCCCGTTGCTATTACACAGTATAACGTCGTATGAAATTTTTGCTTAAGATCATTACCTTGCTGAATTTTTAATCCATCTCTCTTAATGAATTTGATCACAATATTGAATAACTTTTCTTGCTAAAGCTATCCGTTACTACATGTAGTCATAAGCCTCAATTTTCTGGTTTTGAGAGGCTTTTTATATAAGTGGGTGTGGGCCCCACACTTAGTATGATTAAACCATATAATCTCACAAATTTTGCCACCTTGAAGAATGATTTAAGAGTCATATTTTGTGACTTGTTGGCTTCCACGTTAATGCTCATCCATTCCCAACCAATTAGCGACCAACATCTTAATTAATTGTTAATCTCCCACTAAAATCTATAATTATCCGATTATTCACATAATTAGGAATTAACTAAAATTACTTAAAATACTACTCCCTTTTAACACACTTTGTACACCTCACTATTATGGTCATGTGGTACCTTGTATGGCACTAGTTCATAAATACCGAATATTTTAGCTCGGCCATATTTTATCCCAAAATGTCAAACTTCGATGAAAATTCATTTTCTTCGCTTCGCTTACCCTCTCACCTTCACAAATTTACTTATCACTTGTTTGAAATAGCATAATGCTTATGATCTCAAAATAATCTCATTCCCAAACTTATGTCGATTAACTTACGACGAAACTTTAACGTATGAAAATACTCGATGTAACATCTCATTTACGAGCTTCCATCAATTTATTTATGGTGTACTTTCGCGTATGAAAATATGGGGTATAACAAATATAACATAAATTCACAACCGTGCAATCTATGCACCAACAAGCAATGATTCAAATGTACTCAAACATGGAAAATGACTCAATGAGAGAACCGTCTTGCAAGATCAACAAGTACCACCACAAACGCAATGCTATGAACCCACCACACATAGTCTAACCAAGACACGCAAATCTAACACAAAAGATCATATCTTAACATATTTCGCTGCAACGCGTGACCCCATCTAAACACCGGTCTATATGAAATACCTCGAGCCCCCATGTTCAAAATCAATAATCATAAGCAAGTAAAAAAACAACCACACAAAGTGCATGACCATAATCTTGAAGAAACAGATAACACGATATACCATCAATAGGAAAGACCATAATCATGGTGTAGCTAGCCAATCAATACCTCAATAACCATCTCGCTCGAAGCAGAAACGCATCTTATGTGCGTATAACTAACAAATCACAACCCTTTATAGTATAGAAGAGTAACACATAGAACACATCAAAACACGAACAAGCTCAACTCTAACCGAATGACTCACCCCTTAACACTAATAGATATGAGTTAACAAATCTAACCCGGTGTAGAATGCACACCCCCTCGGGCCTACCAATGGGCCCTAAATCAACTCTGGTCATCCCCAAATGGATAAATAGCCCTCCAACAGTCCACAAGGATCTAACCATAACACGTACCATCGTCTGGCTAACTTTGGCCATATCTTCAGAGTCCGCAACCATGAAACAATCTGCTTCTGAGAACTCCAATATCCAAATTCATAGAACACACGAATCACCGTAGCTGATCCCAACTCCACCTCCTAAATATCTATCACATCTCTCATACACAATCATCCCATAAGAAATACTTCTATCGCCACATGGAAAGAATCTGAAAATCAGCTGTCGATCAACCAGGAAAGTACCACATACCAATGAAGCATCTGAAGTAAGAACACATTGCGCCTTCTGAAATGCGCACCCTTCTCAGGCAATACCAAGTAGTTATAACATTCATACAAACATCGAAAATTGTCCATGATGTCCAAATTTTATGACCTTCCCTCCAAAACTGAACCGCCACCTTGTACATGTAAATCTCAATCCCACAGGATGCACCACATCTATCATGCCATCATGTGAAAAGCACGAGAATCTCATTATCAACTCCGATTCACAAGAAGAATACATACCCGATCAGTTAGAAACCTTCCACTTGATCCCATCCATGAGAAAATCACAATACACAACATGCTCCTCACGCCGCTAGGAAATATTCATATCAAACTGTGGTAGAACCATCGAGAACTCTTCGAAACCCATTTGCATATAACCAAGCCATTAGAACTGAATCTTTCTAACTCCACCAAGCGATGCTGGTCTCCAAACCCAAGAGTATTGCCACAAAATACCTATAGAGACTCACCACATCATAAATACCCAAAGAACCGATCATATCCATTACCGTGCTGATCCAACCTACTACCAAGCTGTCCTATTTCCCCGAGTTCCTTCCGAATTACCCTCAAGTCGACACTTCTCCATGCCATAACACCACGATCCTTACCCAAAGCTCACCACAAGAGATCCTACCATAAAACCACATCGCCCCTAAGGCCCATAAGACGTCGTACTCCCTCTTAAGCACCCTAAAAGTACCACAACTGAGACACCCACTCTAACCCAGAGAGGACCTCCCCATCACTCCAAACCCTAATAATTTCTCACCTCACTTTGCTGCCTCTCTTTCGCTTTCCTCTCTCTCTTTTTGCTCATCTCTATCAGCCATCAATCTCCAAAAACCTTGCACAAATTTGTGCAAGGTCACTCGAAATCACTCGAAATCATCTTTTCTACCTCTCTATCAGTGAATCCCGCTATTAATTTCCTCTTTCAATCACATTCGAAACACCTAAATCTGAAACCCTAAGCTCAAAATACTGTTGGCTTGATTTCTTCTCCATGCTTTCTGTCACGACCCAAATTTCTCTCCGTAGGATGTCGTGATGCCACCTAGTCTTAAGGACTAGGTAAGCCTAACACTTACTAAATTAGTGGTCACTCAACCAACAATTATTAAATATGAAATAGAAATTTCCTACAATCCCAAAACAGGTAGTACAAGTCATAGCTCTACAGAGTTTACTAGAAATATTTTTAAATACAACTGTTCTAGAATATAATCAATAGTGCAGGAAAAATATCAGAAGGTGACTCTGGTCATGCGAACGCAATATCAGGTATACCTTAAGTCTCCATAGCAATGTCCAATCAATTAGCAAGATTATCAACAACACCGAGGTACCTGGATCTGCACAAAAATATGCAGAAGAGTAGTATGAGTACACCACAATGGTACCCAGTATGTATCAAGCCTAACCTCGGTTGAGTAGTGACGAGGCCAGGTCAAGACACCTACCAGACATATAAACCTGTACAAAATGCTACATAAAGCTAACAAGGAAAGAATATCAGTGTAAGGCCAATAATAGAAGAATTTCCAATACAAAATCAATAATGAAAATAATGAGAACACGGAAGGCATCGAGCAAACAATCAAGCAATTGAGAAACAACACAGACAGTGTAAATATATAATATAAAAATTGCACGACATCACCCTTCGTGATTTTACTCTCGTCCTTACCATGAAATGATGAATAAGTTAAACACAATTCCAACTTGAACATAGTAAAGCATCAAATGAATTATTAAGCCAATTTAGTATTTAAATAAGGTAAGATAGTGGAGAGGTTGTGCAAATAGAATATTAATTGAGTTTAGTTTAAAAAAATATGAGACCCAATATAATATTGTATTTATACAAATTAAGACATTCAATCAAATTTTAACGAGTTAAATATGGGTTTTATTAAAGTATAACGCATTATCAATTTTTCACATAATTATACGACAATATGATAATGAGGAAGTTGAGGTATCAACTATAGTAACAATATAATCACCATTTAAATTAGTAGATCTTCGAACAAGATATGGGTTTTTATTTTTGAAAGACACACAAGTGGAATAGGCTGAAAATGCTTTCATTTACCTATGCTAAATTCTCAGCAACTTACCATATCACATTGGATGCGTGACTCACACAAGAAGTCCATATTGTTCCATTTTTAATTTATTGATGGTTAATTAAATATAATCCAAATACAATGAGGTGATTTAAGGAACCACAATAACCGTTCTAGCATGAAATGCATCATGAGAATCACAATCAGAATTAACCTTAATATCACAATAATTTCATATTTGTACATTTGTTGTGGCGTGCAACCCGATCCCTCATAATAATAATAATCATATCTGTTGCGGCGTGCAACCTGATCCCTCTCAATATTAAATCACATGCGTTGTGGTGTACAACCCGATCCCACTCAATATTAAATCATATCTGTTGCGGCGTGCAACCTGATCCCGCTCAATATTAAATCATATCCGTTACGGTGTGAAACCCGATCCCACTCAATATTAAATCATATATGTTACGGCGCGCAACCCGATCTAACACAATATTAAATCATATATGTTGCGGCGTGCAATCTGATCCCTCTCAATAATTACCAACAAAGTTTCAACCAACTATGGCATACCGCAAAATCAAGAGAAATGACGAGGCTACACAAAGAAATCACAATTAATGAAAAAGACTACATGATAGCTCACAAAATCAAATAACAAGGAAATGTCAATCCATTATCCAAGGCACAATTTATGAGCATCAATTAAGGCCTGAAGGCCTCATAATTATTTACCTGAATTAACGATTCACATTTAATGCCATCTGGGCACTAATCTCGTAGGCTAAAACTCAATAATTACAACACGAATATGGCTAAATATGCACAGAACACATGAAAGAATTATCAAATAAGTCTTAAAAGGCATGACTCCCTATTAGTACTATAGTACACATTAAATTTCACAAAGGAAAAATTTAAAATACATAAAGTTTCATCACAAGGATCTGGTCCTTGTATAACTCCCACCACGGCTTATAGCCCGGTTTAAACATATTACTTCATATTAAAATGCGAGGATCTCATCCTCAACTCTGAATCACAAGCAATATGCACATCGTGCCAACCAAAATCTTTCCATTTCTTCTTTAAAATAATTTTAGTTAAACAAAATCTCGACACATAATGAACCCCCATACCGGTAGGGCATATAATTCATAAAATTGTAATCAATTATCTCGAAATTATATTAAAACCCATTGCAGTGAGTAACAGAAAGTCACTTTTGAACTCATAGCCCTCAATAATGTACACAACAAAAATGATATACACGGGTTAACACCATCAAATCTCCCAACAGGGATAAACACGGGAGTAGAGTACAAATTCACAAACTCACCATATAAGGAGCATGAAAGAAGGTCTCACCTCGATAATCGGAATCGGAATAAAATAAGAAGAGTGCTCCTCTATTATGAATTAAATCATACATATAACGACACCATCTGGTGTAACGACCTCATCTAATTCATAGCAATTATATTAACGGGCCGGACCTCCCCCTCTCGGACGCCCTCTACCCTCCTGTCCTCCACCCCTATGGATATGTAGGTAGAGTACCTCAAAAATATCTCTAAAACTTGAGCCCAAGTAGGTGGTGTTGCATTGGCTGGTCTGCCCTCTTCATAAACTTGCCACAAACACCGGTGGGGAATTATCTTTCCAAAGGTCAATTTCTTCCTTTGCTATGCTGACCCAACACCACCGAGTTGACCTATTTCTTCACATATTCCTTGATTCTTCCTTGGGGTAATACTTCCCCTATTTGTACACAACGATCCCCAAAAGTAAAGCTCGGTACAGATAAATCTTGGCACGAACCAAGTAGCTCATTAGCTCATCAACCACCGTACTTCCTCTGAAGCACCCCATACTGCCTCAACCGAAACGTCCATGTTGGATAGATCTTCTATAAATTGAAAGTTGTTTTTCTAACTCCGTTGGTACTGAAGTATAGGATTATTAATGACGCAATCATACCGCGAGTCCCAATATTGTCACCTGCAAAATCTCAGGTCTTAAACATGTGTAGATTTTGGTGAACCTTTCAGTACCACGTATGTATCTCTCATGCCAGGACTGATATAACACATGACATCGCAATATGTTCTTCTATAGTAGAGTCCCTCATTTGGCATGAATCCATAGGACAAAACATCCGATGATCCGCAATACAAACTGTTATAGCTCGTACTTATCAACCAGATGCCAGAATCCGCTGCACCCCCACGTAAATCACTGAGTGATCCTTCAATACATCTGCATCTTCAGTTGGACCACATGTTGAGACATGGTTGAGCATCTGTGGCTCCCTCGTAGTCTATCTACAACATCACGAACCGTCGGCGCACATATGATACCGAGTGCATAATGTCATACACGAGTGGATGTGAATGAATATAAGATATATGCTTCAAGATGAATCAATATCGCACGATACGGAATAAAAGAAATGGAATTTCCTATTAGTTTTTGTATCCTCTCGAAGATAAGTACAAACGTCTCCGTATCGATCCGCAAGACTCTACTAAACCTGCTTATGATTTGTAGCACCCATGAACCTAGAGCTCTGATACCAACTTGTCACGACCCAAATATCTCTCCGTAGGATGTCGTGATGGCACCTAGTCTTAAGGACTAGGTAAGGCTAACACTTACTGAATTAGTGGTAACTTAATCAACAATCATTAAATATGAAATAGAAATTTCCTACAATCCCAAAACCGGTAGTACGAGTCACAGCTCTACAGAGTTTACTAGAAAAATCTCTAAATACAACTGTTCCAGAATAGAATCAACAGTGCAGAAAAAATATCAGAAGGTGACTCTGGGCCTCCGAACGCAACAACAGGTATACCTTAAGTATCCATAGCAATGTCTAATCAATTAGCAGGATTATCAACAACACTAAGGTACCTGGAGCTACACAAAAATATGCAGAAGAGTAGTATGAGTACACCACAGCGGTACCCAGTAAGTATCAAGCCTAACCTCGGTAGAGTAGTGACGAGGTCAGGTCAAGACACTTACCGGGCATATAAACCTATACAAAATGATATATAAAGCTAACAAGGAAAGAATATCAATGTAAGGCCAATAATAGAAGAATTTCCAATACAAATCAACAACGAAAATAATGAGAACACGGAAGGCATAGAGCAAACAACCAAGCAATTGAGCAACAACATAGTCAGAGTACCAATATAATATAAAAATGGCACGACATCACCCTTCGTGATTTTACTCTCGTCCTTACCATGAAATGATGAATAAGTTAAACACAATTCCAACATGAACACATTAAAGCATCAAATGAATTATTAAGACAATTTAGTATTTAAATAAGGTAAGATAGTGGAGAGGTTGTGCAAATAGAATATCAGTTGAGTTTAGTTTAGAAAAATATGAGATCCAATATAATATTTTATTTATACAAATTAAGACACTCAATCAAATTTTAACGAGATAAATATGGGTTTTATTAAAGTAAAACGCATTATCAATTTTTCACATAATTACACGACAATATGATAATGAGTAAGTTGAGGTATCAATTTGAGTAACAATATACTCACCATTTAAATTAGTAGATCTTTGAACAAGATATGAGTTTTTATTATTTAAAGACACAGAAGTGGAATAGCTTGAAATTTCTTTCATTTACCCCTGCTAAATTCTCAGCAACTTAACATATCACATTGGATGCATTACTAACACAAGAAGTCCATATTTTTTCATTTTTAATATATTGACGGTTAATTAATTATAATCAAAATACAATGAGGTGGTTTAAGGAACCACAGTAATCGTCCTAGCATGAAATGCATCGTGAGAATCACAATTGGAATTAACCTTAATATCACAATAATTTCATATTTGTACATTTGTTGCAGCGTGCAACCCGATCCCTTACAATAATAATCATATCTGTTGTGGCGTGCAACCCGATCCCTCTCAATATTAAATCATATTCGTTGTAGCGTGCAACACGATCCCACTCAATATTAAATCATATCTGTTGCGGCAACCTGATCCCACTCAATATTAAATCATATCCGTTGCGGCGTGCAACCTGATCCCACTCAATAGTAAATCATATCTGTTGCGGCGTGCAACCCGATCCCACTCAATATTAAATTATATCTATTGCGACGTGCAACCCGATCCCACTCAATATTAAATCATATCCGTTACGGCGCGCAACCCAATCCCACTCAATATTAAATCATATCTGTTGCGGCGCGCAACCCGATCCAACACAATATTAAATCATATCTGTTGCAGCGTGCAACCCGACCCCTCTCAATAATTACCAACCAATTTACAACCAACTACAGCATACCACAAAATCAAGAGAAATGACGAGGCTACATAAAGAAATCATAATTAATGAAAAAGGCTACAGGATCGCTCACGAAATCAAATAACAAGGAAATATCAATCCATATTCCAAGGCACAATTTATGAGCATCAATTAACAGTTAAGGCATGTAGTAGGTAAAGCATGAATTTAACGAGTGATTACAATCAATAATTAGCATATAATGGTGAACTTGACAACAAGGATAGAACATGTGCAAACAATCTCAAGTAAAGCACGTACATATAATCAAGAAATGATATTTACAGTCAATTGTATAAAAGGAGCCTAACGGTCCAAAACGGTCAAATACCACATATAGGTTGTATACCCACTCGTCACCTCGCGTACACGACCTTCACATAACATGAATGACACAATCATCCCAATTCCTAAGGGGTGGTTTCCCCCACACAAAGTTAGACAAGACACTTACCTCAAATCGTGTAATGCTTTATTCTAATATGCCTTTGCTTCGCGAATCGGCCTCTGAACGCCTCGAATCTAGTCACAATTAATTCGATTCAGTCAATACAATTTATAGGAATAAATTCCATATGGAAATACTATTTTTCCAATAAAATCCAAAATTTACACTTAAACTTGCCCGTGGGAACCACGTCTCGGAACCAGACAAAAGTTACAAAATATGAACGCCCATTTAACCACGAGTCGAACCATACAAATTTTACCAAATTCCGATATCAACTCGACCCTCAAATCTTCAATCTAAACTTAAGGATTTTCACAATTTTTTCAACTTAAATCACCAATCAAATGCTAAAAATAGTAATAGATTCGGGTAATTTGACCAAAATTGATTTAAGAACACTTACCCCGATGTTTTCCTTGAAAATCTCCCGAAAATCGCCTCAAAATTCACTTCAATCCGAGCTCCATAGCTCCAAATATGTTAAAAAGGCCGAAACCTCGAAATATAGCTTATGTCCAAGCATTTACTCTTCTCGATCGCGAAGCACAAAATTTTCCAGCTCAAAAGTTTCTCTTCGCGATCGCGAAGCACAAACTCCCCAACTCTTCTAGACAACCTCTAGTATAATAGTCATAACATTTTATACAAAACTACAAATGACAAATGGTTTGACATTTTGGAAAACTAGACATCAAGATCTACAACTTTCATGTTTTTCTCATCTTCCAATTCCTTATAGATTTCGAGATATAAGCTTCCAAAGTCAGCCCTATGCAGCAACAATTTCTTCTTCGTGATTTCCAAACTTTTCCCAGATAGCCTATAGTGTATCCATCTTAAATTTTTGTACACAACTCCAAATTCCAAACGCTTTAATTTTCTGAATACTAGATACAAAGGACTACAACTTTTATTTTTGGATCATCTATAAATTCCTTATAGATTGCGAGATATAAGCTTCCAAAGTTAGGTCAGTGCAATCAAATTTTCCTCTACGCGATCGCGAAAAGGCTTCTGCGATCACGATTCACAGTGTCCAAACAGAAAAATTGCTCTTCGTGATCGCGACCATATGTCCGCGATCGCGATGCATACCTATGTGGCCAAAAATCAGCAACTAAAAATGGCCTAGACATTGTTCGAAACCACCGCGAAACTCACCCGAGCCCCTCGGGATCCCGTCCTAACATACCAACAAGTCCCATAACATAACATGGACCTGATCGAGGCCTCAAATCACATCAAACAACGTTAAAATTATGAATCGCGCCTCGAATCGAATCATGAGTTTATGAATTTTCCAAATTCTATAATTTTCGTCGAAACGTATCAAATCAATCCGGAATGACTTCAAATTTTGCACATGGGTTTTAAATGACATAATGGAGTTGTTTCAATTTCTGGAATCGAATTTCGACCCCGATATCAATAAAGTCAACTCCCAGTCAAACTTTCTAAAAATCTTCCATTTTCCAACTTTTACCAAAATGCGTCAAATTGTCCTACGGACTTCCAAATCCAAATCCGGACATACACCGAAATACGATGTCACCATACGAAGCTATTGACATTATCAGAATCCTATTCCAGAGTCGTTTTCTCAAAAGTCAAACTCCGGTAAATACTTTTCATTTAAGCTTCAAAAATAAGGATTGTTCTTCCAATTTAATTCCGAACCATCCAAAAAACCAAACTCGACCGCACACCTAAGTCATAATATGCATTACGAAGCTGCTAGATATCTTAAACCGTCAAACCGGGTGCTAATTCTCTAAACGACAAGTCGGGTCGTTACACTTTCAAATCCTTTTCTTAAACAAACACTCATCTTCGAACGTGCTAAGAATTATTCTGAGGTTATCAAATTGCTAATTTTACTATTACACATAAACTCGCGGGTGATGCCACGTCACTGCACCTGACATTGGTTCATCAACACCATCTTAAACTTTCCTACCTACACTTATAAACCTTAGAACCAAATTTTCTTACACTCCAATCATTTTTAAAATGGTCCTACTTTCATATCAATACACAGTATTAGTCTCAACCGGCTGTATCAACTCGTGCCTACACTCGCATAGTACAACCACATAACTTATTGCAATATGCATACACCCATAACCACATCTCTGGTCATAATAGTTGTTCATAACCAATTACAGCATCGTCAGTTGACTTTATGTTAACAAAAATCCCATTTCAAACCTTCACAATACTGACAATGAGACACGAGGCATGAAGACCTCATAATTATTTACATGAATGAACGAGTCACATTTAACACCATCTGGGCACTAATCTCGTAGGCTAAAACTCAATAATTACAGCACGAATATGGCTAAATATGCACAGAACACATGAAAGAATTATCAAATAAGTCTTAACAGGCATGACTCCCTATTGGTACTATAGTACAAAATAAAATTTCACAAAGGGAGAATTTAAAACATAAATTTTCATCACAAGGATCTCATCCTTATATAACTTCCACCACGGCTTATAGCCCGGTTTAAATATTTCACATCATATTAAAATGGGAGGCTCTCATCCTCAACTCTGAATCACAAGTAATATGCACATCGTGCCAACCAAAATCTTTCCATTTATTCTTTAAAATAATTCACGTTAAACAAAGAATCATGACACATAATGAACCCCATACCGGTAGGGCATATAATTCATAAAATTATAATCAATTATCCCGAAATTACATCAAAACCCACTATAATAAGTAACAAAAAGTCACTTTTGGACTCATATCCCTCAATAGTGTACAAAACAAAAATTATATACACGGGTTAACACCATCAAATCTCCCAACAGGGATAAACACAGGAGTAGAGTACAAATTCACAAACTCACCATATAAGGAGCATGAAAGGAGGTCTCACCTCGATAATCGTAATCGAATCAAAATAAGAATAGTGCTCCTCTATTATGAATAATATCATACATGTAACGACGCCATCTGGTGTAACGACCTCAGCCAATTCATAGAAGTTATATCAACGGGCCAGACCTCCACCTCTAGGATGCCCTCTACCCGCCTGTCCTCCACCCCTAATTGAATATGTAGGTAGAGTAGCAACTGAAATTGAGTCTGTAGCTTGAGTGCTCTGATGAAATATGTCTCTCCCAAGTCTGGGACAATCTCTTATGATGTGCCTAGTATCACCACACTCATAACAACCCCTCTGTGGGTTTGACTGCTCATACTGAGTATATGGCGGATAACTGGAATAAATATTATAGGAATCTCATGCCGGCGGTGTAGTAAATGAACTTACTGGTGCACCCCGAGTAATCTGATGTGCGGACTAAGCTGACCGGCTGCTCGAGTCTCCGCCATAATGAGTTATAGGTGCAGAGTAGCATCCACTGAATTCTCCAAAACCCCGAGACCTCTTGGTCTCCTTAGTTCCCTTTTTCCTCAACTTAAACACGTTATAACATCTTGGCAATTTCCACCAGTTGCTAAAGTGAAGTATCAGCTTGTAGCCCCCGAGTCATATAGAATCTAAGATCATAACTGAGTCCTTTAATGAATCCGTGGACTCGCTCTCTGGCTGTAGGAACCAAAGTAAGAGTATGACGGGCTAACTCTTTGAACCTGATGGAATATTCTGACACCGACATGGTGTCCTAGCGCAGCCGTTCAAACTCTGTGCGCCACGCATTTTGTAGAGTTTGGGGAACAAACTCCCTCAAAAACATCTCTAAAATTTGAGCCCAAGTAGGTGGTGTTGCATTGGCTGGTCTTCCCTCTTCATAAACATTCCACAAACACCGGTGGAGAATTATCTCTCCAAAGGTCAATTTATTCCTTTGCTATGCTGACCCAACACCACCGAGTTAACCCATTTCTTCAAATATTCCTCGATTCTTCCTTGGGGTAATACTTCCCCTATTTGTACACAACGATCCCCAAAAGTAAACGTTGGTACAGACAAATCTTGGCTTGAACCACATAGCTCATTGGCTTATCAACCAAAGTACTTCCTCTGAAGCACCCCATATTGCCGCAACCGAAATGTCCACGTTGAATAGATCTTCTCAAAAGTCAAACTCCGGTCAAATCTTTTCATTTAAGCTTCAAAAATAAGGATTATTCTTCCAATTTAATTCCGAACCTTCCAAAAAACCAAACAAGACTGCACACGTAAGTCATAATACTCATTATGAAGCTGATCGATATCTTAAATCGTCGAACGAGACGCTAATTCTCAAAATGACAAGTTGGGTCATTACACTTTTAAATCCAACTTATAGATTCGTCTGCTTTGTCCCTAGGTTATGAAGCAGTGACTTCAGTTTCCATTTTCATTGATTGAATTCAAAACCCCTAATCTGAAACCCTAGGCTCAAAGGTGCAACTTCAAATCTCCGAAGTTCCTTCGTGTTCTATCAAATTGGAGCATACATGAGCACATTCGAGAGCGTCATCATGATTATTCGAAGTTCAGAGGTCAAATGCAATGACCTCTGGATATTGGAGCTTTGACCGGTGGGTTTTGTCTTCAACGATCAGCCTTCCTCACTCAGTTAAAATCTTCTCATGATTTCTCCCCATGATATCTTCAATGTTCATTCGTTTTGCTTGCATCATATGGGCTTGTCACTTTCCACTATTATTTTGAATCTGCTAAAACCCTAGAGGCTTAGTGGCACTATAAATAGGGCCTTTAATGTTATTATCTACCATTACCTAATAACGAACAACCTAATAGATAAAACGACCAACAACCACCTAAGAGTAATTCTGAGATTCCAAAACCTAGGGTTACTTACTGATTTCTGTTCTTTTTGTTTTGTTTCTGAGTGCTTTCTCTGCTTCGAGCTTGAAGTTTTGGGTCTTAAGCAATTAATAGAAATCCTTGTTTGGTCTGCTACCCTCGAGAAGGTCAGTACATCTCTAACTCTCCTCTTTTGATCTTTTTAGAATGTTATGGATATGCTTGTTGTCTTATGTTAACTGTGGTCGTTTGTGATATTATCATTAATATAAAATATTATCTCCATGTTCATGATGATATGTTGTTGATCTGAGATCATTTTTTATGTTTTTGAATATCTTTAAATTGATGTCTACTAGCATGTTATATGACCTTAATGACTTGCATCTCTGAGCTTTGTATATAGTAAACTGCAAACTTTGCCAACAAAGCAAGTTTCATCAGCGTCCCATCAGAACAGATGCCAGAATAGATAGTTGCAAACCTTGTCACCAACGCTCAGCCAATCGATGACCGTAACTTAGCTTCGAAGTCAAGAGTATCTCTTGGGCATGCTTTTATTTCCTTTGCTATTACTTTAAAAATGTTTTGACGTTTTGCTCATGCAGCTTCAGGCATGATTACGGTTTAGTCAATCACTCCAGAGTGTAGATCACTTTACATTTCAGTACAAAGCCCTCCTAACAAGCAGAGACGCACTCTACAAATCAAGATCTCCCAACAAGCAAAGACATTTCTTAGTGGAAAGCTCTCCCAACAAGCAGAGACACACTCTACCAATCAAGCTCTCCCAACAAGCGGAGATAATTTTCAAATGCTCCGACAAATGCTGAATGGTACACAACCCGTTTAAAAAATCGAGTCAAGATTAAGTATCCCATCATCTCGATCCCAAATTATGGCTCGTCGGCAGCCACACATCATCATTCCTGCATCATTTACACCGCATCTTAATATATTCTGCATTGTAATATATTGGTATGTGTGTATTTCATTTATTTTGTTGGAACAAAGACCGAAAGCGTGGAACTTTACTAAGCAGTAGACCAAACTACAATGCTATGAGGGACAACAAACCACATTAGCGGGCCAAGGTCCCAAGTTTCAAGACGACCAGTTAAACTCAAGTTTTTAAATCCTTCAAATCAAGCCGCATAATGCAAGCTATCATGAGTGCCCAATCCTCCGTCTCGATGTATCAGCATAATAAGATACAGGGGCAATTACTGCGAGTACCTCTTCCTCAGAAATCTTCACTCTAGAACTACATGAGGTCTGATCCTCGTTAAGCCAGAGGTATGTAAGAAATTCAATGACAGAATTCGACCCCCAATCTCCCCAACATCTTCCTTAACTTAATCCTGCAATCTTTATTCCTGCAATGCACGCCTAAAGTCGGGACAAAATTGGCTTTGGTTAAATTTCTTTGCCCGAAAACTCTTTCATCATCTCCGGTCAAAGAGGGGAAGCTGTTGACAACCAATTTTTACTCTCCCTTTTAAAATTAATTTATTTATACTTAATAATTTACAATAAATATTTTAAAAGTATTTTCTAGTAATAAATACCTATTTTACAAACTTATTAAGTATTAGTTTTAAAATTAATCACGTAGTATTAATATTATGTAATTACAAATATACTTACTATTGTAAGATTACTAAAAAAACTTTTAAATACATCACATAGGACTATATAATAAATTTAATGAATTACTCTATAATTTCTAGTTAATTAGACTACTATGTTAATAATTAAAAAATAATGTTACAATTTAAAAAATAAAGTATTTTTACGAATAATTAATTAAAATAATTAGTAGTATATTTGATAGTTATAATTTTTACCACATTTTATTGAAATATTTTAAGTTTATTTAAATTAATTTCAAAAGGGATTAAAAGACAAAGTGCTACAATTGCAATTCTTAACTAAAAGCAAAGTGGTCATATCTTAAATTATTTTTAGCCCAAATGCCAAGCCCAAATGGATCTGACCCAGTCCAAACACCCTATCTCATTCTATTTTGGCAATCCTTACCATCACCTCTGGACCAATCACCACGTCACCCGTCTCCAGCACACACAAAACAAACACAAACCATCTGGGCCGTCCATCTCTTAAATCAACGACCCACATTTTAACTCTTTTCCTCTTTGATTCTTAAGCTTCCAGAGATTTATTTTCAACCATCTGATCAAAATAATCCAATGGCCGCCGATTTTTTCCATTTAATCATTTCTAAATTCCTAATTATCAAAATGATCGGAGCTGTTGATCAACAAATCCAACGGCTCACATTCCATCTCCCAACTTTAACCCAGAGATGGCCTCCCCATCACTCCAAACCCTAATCATTTCTCACCTCACTCTGCTGCCTCTCTTTACCTTTACTCTCTCTTTTCTCTCATCTACATCAGCCATCAAGCTCCAAAACCCTTGCACAAATTTGTGTAAGGTCACTGGAAATCACTATAAATCATCTCTTATGTCTTTCTATCCGTGAATCCTGCTACTAATTTTCTTTTTCAATCACAAATTCGAAACACCTAAATCTAAAACCTTAAGCTCAAAATATTGTTGGCCTGATTTCTTCTCCGTGCTTTCAAATCCAACTTACAGATATGCTTTGTCCCTAGGTTATGAGGTCAGTGACTTCAGTTTCCATTTTCATTGATTGAATTCAAAACCCCTAATTTAAAACCTTAGACTCAAAGATGCAACTTTAAATATCCGAATTCCCTTCGTGTTCTGACAAATCGGAGCATGCATCAGCACATTCTAAGGCGTCATCATGATTATTCGAAGTCCAAAGGTCAAATGCAATGACCTCTGGACATTGGAGCTTTGATCGGTGGGTTTTGTCTTCAACGATCAGCCTTCCTCACTCAGTTAAAATCTTCTCATGATTTCTCCCCATGATATCTTCAATGTTCATTCGTTTTGCTTGCATCATATGGTCTTCATCACTTTCAACTATTATTTTGAATATGTTGAAACCCAAGAGCTTTAATGGCACTATAAATATGGCCTTTAATGTTCTTATCTACCATTACCTAATAACGAACAACCTAATAGATAAAATGACCAACAACCACCTAAGAGTAATTCTAAGATTCCAAAACCTAGGGTTACTTACTGATTTCTATTTTTTTTTGTTTCTGAGTGCTTTCACTGCTTCGAGCTTGAAGTTTTGGGTCTTAAGCGATTAATAGAAATCCTTGTCTGGTCTGCTACCCTCAAGAAGGTCAGTACATGTCTAACTCTCCTCTTTTGATCTTATTAGAATGTTATGGATATGCTTGCTGTTTTTTGTCAACTGTGGTCATTTGTGATGTTATCATTAATATAAAATGTTATCTTCATGTTCATGATGAAGTGTTGTTGATCTGTGATCATTTATTCTGCTTTTGAATATCTTTAAATTGATATAGACTAGCTTGTTATATGACCTTAATGCCTTGCATCTCGGAGCCTAAACAACCTAGATGACTAAGTAACCTATATGAGCCTTAATAACTTCCAGATAGTAAAATTTCCTCGATGTGCCTTAATGGCTTCCATGCTTGTCTAAACTTCAGAGTTTTCTGTCAATAGTTCTGTTATGATCTTAATATCTGTACACTATTTTCCTATATTCTATTGCTCTGTAGTCAAGATTATTGTTGATGAACCTATCTAGGATAAACTTGTAAGTTCATAAGTTTATATCCTTCATCATTTAATTGAAGCGTTAGAAATGTAAGTGTTTTAAGTGCTCTCTCCCTCTACATCTGTGTCTGTTAATTCTAAGAACAACTCTCTGAGTTTTAATTATTATGATAGTCTTATGTTTATGTCTAATTGATTGGCTGCACATATATGAGATATGTTTACTAATCTGAACTCTTAGGAATACCAATAATCCTTTTGTACATACTCTGCTATGGTTAATTTATCCCTTTTTCATAATAATCGGCCATGGTTTTGTTTTCTAGTTGAATAGTAATTGCAGTTAAGCTGCACATAGTTGTCTTATGTTTAGAAGTAACCCTTAGTTGTATAAACTTGTTTGGTACAGTAATTTTCCTGTCTTTAATTTTATTTATGACACTGCTGACTTTGAGAAGTTTACATTCAGTCATCATCAAGTTATCTTATAAACATGACATAGTCATTTGTTATAGTTGAGTGATAACTGTTTTCAAGCTGAGTATGATTGCTTCATATTCAAATGCTAATTTTAGCCTATACACCTAAGTTAAACATGTTTTGGTATTATATTTGTCTAAACATAGTTGTCTTATGTTTAGAAGTAACCCTTAGTTGTATAAACTTGTTTGGTACAGTAATTTTCCTGTCTTTAATTTTATTTATGACACTGCTGACTTTGAGAAGTTTACATTCAGTCATCATCAAGTTGTCTTATAAGCAGGACATAGTCATTTGTTGTAGTTGAGTGATAAATGTTTTCAAGCTGAGTATGATTGCTTCATATTCAAATGCTAATTTTAGCCTATACACCTAAGTTAAACATGTTTTGGTATTATACTCCCCTTGTCTATAACTCCCTCCCTTTATGACATTGATGACTTAATTTTATAAAAGACAAGGTTCACCCTGTCTTTGTACGGCCACTAACGTATTTGTGCGTAATTGATTTTAAATGTTGTATGTTCTCATGTTTGGCTTCATGATTCCATGACTTAATTTTAAAATTGTACTCAGTCCTCTCTTTCCTGTTATTCTGAAATAGGATCTTATTTTCAATTCTATGAAAAGTTATCTATTACTACTGCTTGAACATAGTGGTTCCCTAAAGATTAATACTATTATGAGAATGATTCTGTTGAGCATCTTTATGAACTCAATGTTTGAATCTATATCCTATAGTTATACTAAGAATCTTGATCATATTATGATATTTTGATAACACCTATAAGAGTTTGTTTGATGTGATTGTTTGTTTGAATATTTGTTGGTGCTTTAAGAATTCCAAGCAGTGTGGTCATTTTATGCATATGCTAGTGGCAAGACCTAAGCTAATCAACTCATAATTAGTCTGCCAGGGTAGAAGTATCTACACATTTCTAGGTTGCTGTATTTTTGAACTCTGTACCTTTACTTTGAATGTGTTTCCCCCAGTGTTTAGATCATTTAAAAGTATATTATAATAATTTTGTTTCTCTCCTATATGTGCTCGAAGTTTGACCTTCAGATTTACCTAATATGTGGATTGTTCATCTGTTGTTAGAAATGTAGTCATAAGAATTATTTGTGTGCCCTTATGTTATTCTGTTAGGAGGAAAAGTATACTTCTGTAGTAGAAAATATTATAGTATTTAGTTCACATTGAAAGAGCCTCATTGGCACCTAAACCCATAGGGAAAAATGAGTCGTTAGTAGTTAGGGGTATTTGGGAGTGAAGTTTAACTCTAGGTTGAGCTGCTCTCCCTGACATAAGCATTGTCCTGGACCTTGAGACCCTCAAGAACTTTGAAATGTCGGGGGATTCAAAGGGGGCATCGACCTTGAGTTCAGAGACACTTTTGGTTCTTTAGGGGTTTAGTGTTTAATGACAACGAATGATTTTCAGTGTAAATTATTTGTCATGTATAACCACCACATTAATATAATTTATCATAGTATTATAGTATTGATATTTTAATATATTCTTGCTCCAGTCATTTGTTTATATATTTCATACATGGTTGAATACGCTGAATGTATGAAGCATGTATCTAATGACATCCTCTTTCTTTTGGACATATACATTTTCTTGGGCTTGCTGAGTTCCTAAGGAACTCAGACCCATGCCCAACATTGCTGTATTTTTCTGGAAAGTCTGAGATCAACCGTAGCCGTGTCTTCACTGTTGGGCCTGCCTCTTTGAGGCCCAATTACCAGAGTCCAATTCTTTCCCTCTAAATTCTTTTATTATCATTCACTGCTTTGCTAGTTTAGTCCACTACCTTGTTGTATTTTGTTATATACTTGTTATTGTTCTATCTTACATGTATAAAACACTCATATATTGGTTTACGTGCCTTATTTCATGCTTTAGTGTCATATAAAACTTAGGCAAACTCTAAATAATATAGGACAAAAAGAATTAGTTAGTAACTAATCACCGTTTCGCTAATTGCCATTTGTTCATATCGTTACTATATTTTAGCTGACCTTCCTGTCTCAAAGATTTTGAAACTCAAAACTTAACGAAAAAAATAGCAGCCCATTTTCCCAAGAAAATCAGATCTAAATCACAAGCTTTACCATCAAAGAGGCAAAATTAGAATTTTCGTAAAACAATGAAGTATTATCGCCCTAAAGGATTTTAAACAAAATGGTCTTTCTTTAAGTCCTCAAATCAAGGTATATCTTGGGCTTATCCCATCTCATTAGAGTAATATACACCTCCATGCTTTAAAAATAAGTTAGTTCCTTTTCAAATGTTGTTTTAAGTATAAACATCCTTATATCTCTTTTTAAAATCCTTTTCAAGTATATATACACTAAAACTATTTTCCTCTATAATTCATACCCCTTTTAAATTACACCTACCCTTTGTAAGAATTATGTCCTAATATATGGTAAGCCATGTCTGTAAAATCCTGATTAAGGCATAGTATAAATAATTGATCCCAAATTTAGTCCAAGTCCTATGGAACTATTTCAGGTAGATTTTAAGGGGTTCCTAATACCTTCCCCGTAGAAGAACAAGAACCCTTACCCATAATCTCACCGATTAGCAGACTAAAAAAAAACATAACTTAGTAACTAAATTGGTACCCTACTATACCTTTAAATATTAGGTGGCGACTCTCTTTTATCAACAACAGAAAAACTACAAGTTGAATCTTGTTTTGACTAGTGCAAAAAAGGGTGCAACAACATGGCGACTCTGTTGGGGAGACCAATACTTAGGTTCTTACCTTAGGAGACTTAGACTATTAGACTAATTTGGCATCTAGATTTATTAGTACATTGCTTTAATTATAGATAAAATTGCAATTACGTGCTTACCTGTTTTATTTGCTCTCTATGCTTATTATCATGCTTATTACTGCTGCACTCTTGTCTGTTACTTCTTTATATATATTTTCATCACATTTCTTCCTATCGAGTCTTGGCCGTACACTATCACACACGATGGCAAGCGAGGGTTGTCTTTTACACCGCTCCGAACCTTTTTTTCAAAACTCTCTAGTTTCAGAGAATGGCTTTATCAGGTCAACTAACATAACTTGTCATAGCTTTCAGTCCAACTCAAAAGTAGGAAACACTCGAATCTAGAAAAAATAGGTCATACCACATAAAACATAGGTGAGTCAGTCCTTGGCATCGACGCACAATTAGGAAAGCCACCTTAATGTCAACGGGTCATCTACCCAATGACATGACTTCTATGGAAAGACAAACAAACCTAACAAGACACTTAAAGATCTGAAGAAAACATTTACAAAACATCTTTCTTTTATCCACCCCAGAAAAATGAAAACCAACGAAAACATCCCGGAGATTAGCATGGTCGCGGGAGCACCGCATATGTCACGACCCAAAACCTAACCTATCATGATGGCGCCTATCGTGGTACTAGGCAAGCCGACCTTTCCAAGACTCTTTCAAATTTGTTTTTTTACAGAAGTGAATTAAGACATTTAAAATATACGGAGTTTTTCATAAATACGGGGTAAAACCCAAATAAAAACATAAGTGCGAAAAAATAGCCCGACATAGGGGTGTCACTAAGTCATGAAGATCTAGATAACCAAACTAATACAACCAGTGTCTAAGTATCAATACAAGACAGAAATAAATATATAAAAGGAGAGACAAGGTCCTGCGGACGCCGGCAACTACCTCGTAGTCTCCGGTACTCAATCCTCCCAAACTCAACGACCTCCGTGATCAAACACACCTGGATCTGCACATGAAGTGCAGGGTGTAGCATGAGTACAACCAACTCAGCAAGTAACATAAATAAATAAGGAACTGAGAAGCAGTGACGAGCTATACAGTACAGTTCATTTTAAAAGTTTTTAGTAAAGAGTGAACATGCTTTCAAATCCTGTGGTATAAGTCAAATCAGTTCACGCTCATGTAAAACAGATATGAATCTTCCACAAATTTCACAACAAGAATAGATAACAACTAAGTGCAACAACAAATAAAAGCAAGTACAACCTCTCAAGGCAGGAGTCACTCAACCCATCTCAACAGCTCAAAATCTCGGCTCTCAGCCCTCAATACACACCCTCAATAGGTACCTGCGCTCACTAGAGGTGTTCAGACTCATCAGTGGCTCCTACAGCCCAAGAGCTAATCCGCACGGATAACTCATGTGCTGCACGGATAACTCACATGCTATAATATCATACCTGGATTTGCACGGACGACTCACATGCCATAGTATAAACATAAGGATCCGCACGTACAACTCACGTGCCATATAAAGATACCTCACAACCAGGCCCTCGGCCTTACTCAGTCATGAACCTCTCTAGTCTCACAACTCTCAATAAAGAAAGGTAAAAACAACCTAAATCAAAGTGTTACAATGTATCATCCGAGAAAACAAATAACCGAGACTGAGGTAAACATGTACAGAAATAACTATGACCGAGTATAACTACCATGAGCAGGAATATAGCCTAAGCATGATTTCTAACATGAAAGCAGTCAAGTTCTAGTAGAGAGGAATGCATATAAACACAATTAAAGGCTATTAGACTTCGCAGTCTCCCGAGACGGACCAAGTCTCAATCCGTCATGGCGTACACCCACACGCCCGTCACCTGGCATGGGTGCCACCTCTAAACAGTCATATCATACCAAACTCCGAGTTTCATACCCTCAAAACCATATTTAAAACTGTTACTTACCTCAACAACGTAGAACTCCTACTCCAGAATGCTCTTTCCTCTCGAACCGTCCTCCAAATGACCTGAATCTAGCAACGAGCAATAAAAATATGATCAATATGAGCTAAAGGAATGAATCCCGCAAGAAAACTACCAATTTAGACCAAAAACCCGAAATTGGCCCAAACCCGCCCCCGGGCCCACGTCTCGAAATCCTACAAAAGTTACAAAACTTGAAAGCCCATTCACTCCCGAGTCTACCCATACCCAATTCATCAAAATTCGACCTTATTTGGTCCTTCAAATCCCCAAATTACTCGCTCCAAAATCCGAAGCCCTAACCCCTTATTTCACTCAAAAACTCCTACTAATTAGGTGAGAAATTAACGGGAAAACACCATAGCTAAGGATAATTGAGCTCAAGCAACTTACCTCAGGGAATACCCTTGAATCCCCTTCCAAACAACACTCCAAAAACTCCAAAAACTGGCTTGAAAATGGTGGAAATGAACCAAATTTCGCGAAGTGTTCAATTTATATTTTCTGCCCAGGTCTTTCGCACCTGCGGCCGCATCTGCGCACCTGCGGTGCTGCATCTGCGCAAAAATGTCCGCACCTATGTAAAATCAATAAAGGCCAAAATTTCGTACCTGTGCTTTATGTCCGCATCATCGACCACGCAGGTACGAAAAAGACCTCGCACCTGCGGCCACTGCCTGACCTCCTCACTTCCGCTTCTGCGGGCATCTATCCGCATCTGCGAACTCGCAGATGGGACTTTTTCTACGCACCTGAGGACCCAACCTACCTTAACACTGTCCGCACCTGCAAATTCCCACAAGCGCCTGCGACATCGCACCTGCGGCTCCCCCTTCGCAGGTGTGGAAATATCAGTAGCAGTAGCTTCAGCTGCATTTTCCAACTTCAAATGATCCGTTAACCACCCGAAATCACCCCGAGCCCCTCGGGACCTCAACCAAACATACCAACAAGTCATATATCAACATACGAACTTTGTCGAACATTCAAAACACTCAAAACAAAATCAAAACACCAAATTACCCTTGGATTCAAGCCTAAGAACTTCTAAACTTCCATATTCGACAACCGATGCCGAAACCAACCAAACCACGTACGAATGACCTCATATTTTACACACATGTCACAAATGACACCACGAACCTACTCCAACTTCGGAATTCCATTCTGACCCCGATATTAAATTTTTCACTGCCGACCAAAATCGCCAAATTTCCAAGTTTTGCCAATTCAAGCCTAATTCTACTACGAACCTCCAAATCACATTCCGGATGCACTCCTATGTCCAAAATCACCTAAGGAATCTAATGGAACCATCAGAATCCAAATCCGAGATCGTTTACAGATAAGTCAACATCCGATTGACTTTTCCAACTTAAGCTTCTACTTTAGAGACTAAGTGTCTCAATCCCTTCCGAAACCACTTCGGACCCGAACCAACTAACCCGGTATAACATAATATAGTTGAAAAGCACAAAAAGGAAGCAGAAATGGGGGAAACGAGGCTATAACTCTCAAAACGACCGCCGGGTCGTTACATCCTCCCCCTCTTAAACAACCGTTCGTCCTCAAACGGATCTAGAAATATACCTGGAGTCTCGAATAGGCGTGGATATATGCTTCGCATCTCCTACTCAGTCTCCCAGGTGGCCTCCTCCAAAGGCTGACCTCTCCACTACACCTTCACCGAAGCTATGTCCTTTTACCTCAACTTCCGAACTTGCCGATCCAAAATGGCCACCTACTCCACATCATAAGTCATATCACTCTCTAACTGAACCGTGCTGAAGCCTACAATATAGGACGGATCACCAACATACTTCCGGAGCATGGAAACATGAAACACTGGATGCACACTCGACAAACTAGGTGGCAAGGCAAGCTTATAAGCCACCTCCCCTATCCTCTGAAGCACCTCAAAAGGCCCAATGAACCGGGGGCTCAACTTGCCCCTCTTGCCAAACCTCATAACACCCTTCATGGGTGATACCTTCAGCAAAACCTTCTCCCCAACCATAAAGACACATCATGGGCCTTCCTGTGCGCATATCTCTTCTGCCTAGACTGCGCCGTGCGAAGCCACTCCTGAATCAATTTCACCTTATCTAATACATCCTAGACCAAGTCTGTACCCAAGAGCCTAGCCTCACCCGGCTCAAACCATCCTACCGGAGATCTACACCTACTCCCATATAAAGCCTCGTATGGAGCCATCTGAATACTCGACTGATAACTATTGTTATATGCAAACTCCGCGAGCGGCAAGAACTGATCCAGTGAAACCCCAAAGTCAATGACACAAGTGCGCAACATGTCCTCCAGTATATGAATAGTTCGCTCGGACTGCCCGTCCGTCTGAGGGCAAAATGTTGTGCTCAACTCAACCTGAGTACCTAACTCTCGCTGCACGGCCCTCCAAAACTGCGATGTAAACTGAGTACCTCTGTCTGAAATGATGGAAACTTGAATGCCATGTAGGCGAACAACCTCTCGGATATAAATCTCAGCCAACCGCTCTGAAGTGTAAGTAGTACCAACTGGAATGAAGTAAGCGGACTTGGTCAACCGATCCACAATCACCCAAATAGCATCGCACTTCCTCGAAGTCCGTGGGAGCCTAACTATAAAGTCCATGGTGATCCTCTCCTACTTGCACTCTGCGATCTCTATCCTTTGAAGCCAGCCACCCAGTCTTTGATGTTCATACTTAACCTGCTGACAGTTGAGACACAGAGCCACAAACCCAACTATATCCTTCTTCATCCGCCTCCACCAATAGTGCTGCCTCAAATCCTGGTACATCTTCGCGGCATCCGGATGGACGGAATACCGCGAGTTGTGGGCCTCCTCAAGAATCTACTCCCTGATCCCATCTACATTAGGCACACATATCCGGCCCTACATCCTCAACACGCCATCATCACCAATAGTCACATCCCTAGCATCACCTCTTCGAACCCTGTCCTGAAGAACGAGAAAGTAGGGGTCATCATACTGACGCTCTCTGATACAGTCATAAAGAGAAGACCTGGAGACCACGCAAGCCAACACCCGACTCGGCTCCAAAATATCCAATCTCATAAGCTGGCTCGCCAAGGCCTGAACATCCAATTCCAAAGGTCTCTCTGCTACTGGAAGATATGCTAAACTCCCCAAACTCTACGCCCAACGACTCAAAGTATCAGCCACCATATTGGCCTTCCCCGGATGGTACAAAATAGTGATATCGTAGTCCTTAAGAAGATCCAACCATCTCCGCTGATGCAAGTTAGGGTCCTTCTGCTTCAACAGATACTGCAAACTCCGATGATCAGTATAGATCTCAGAATGAACCCCATACAAATAATGACGCCAAATCTTCAAGGCATGATCAATGGCTGCTAGCTCAAGATCATGGATAGGATAGTTCTTCTCATGGGTCTTCAACTAGCGCTAGGCATAGGAAATCACCCTACCCTCCCACATCAAAACACTTCCAATACCTACCCACGAGGCATCATAATACACGGTGTAAGAACCTAAAGCTGATGGTAGAACTAACACTGGAGCTGTGGTCAAGGCAGTCTTGAGCTTCTGATAGCTCTCCTCACACTCATCCGACCACCTGAATGGAGCCCCTTTTTGGGTCAATTTGGTCAAGGACAATGCAATAGATGAAAATCCCTCTACAAAGTGAAGGTAATAACCCGCCAAACCAAGAAAGATCCTAATATCCGTGGCTGAGGACGGTCTATTCCAACTCTGCACCGCCTATATCTTCTTCGGATCCACCTGAATACCCTCACTAGACACTATGTGCCCCAAGAATGCTACTGAACCGAGCCAAAACTCATAGTTGGAGAACTTCGCATAAAGCTTCTCCTCCCTCAATAATTGCAATACAACCCTCAAATGCTGAGCATGCTCCTCCTGGCTATGAGAGTACACCAGGATGTCATCAATGAATACAATAACGAATGATTCCAAATAGGGCTGGAATACACTGTTCATCAAATGCATGAATGCTGCTGGGACATTGTCAACCCAAACGACATCACCAAGAACTCATTATGGCAATAACGGGTCCTGAAAGCTGTCTTAAGAATATCCAAATCCTGAATCTTCAGTTGATGATAACCGGACCTCAAATCAATCTTGGAGAACACCCTCGCTCCCTAAAGCTGGTCAAATAAATCATCAATACGAGGCAAAGGATACTTGTTCTATATTGTTACCTTTTCAACTGCCTATAATCAATGCACATCCTCATGTAACCATCCTTCTTCTTTATAAATAGAACCGGTGCACCCGGAGGTGACACACTAGGTCGAATAAACCCCTTATCAAGGAGTTCCTAAAGTCATTCCTTCAACTCCTTCAACTCTGCCGGTTCCATACGATACGGTAGAATAGAAATGGGCTGAGTGCCCGGCACCAAATCAATACCGAAGTCAATATCCATATCAGGTGGCATGCCCGACAGGTCTGCAGGAAACACATCCGGAAAATCACGTACCATCAGAACATAATCAATGGTAGGAGTCTCTGCACTAACATCCCTCACAAATGCCAAATAAGATAGGCAACCTTTCTCAACCATACGTTGAGCCTTCAAATATGAAATCACCCTACTAGGTACATAATCTATAGAACCGCTCCACTCAACCCTCGGAAATCCCGGCATCGCCAGCGTCACGGTCTTAGCATGACAATCTAGAACAACATGATATGGAGATAACCAATCCATACCCAATATCACATCAAAGTCAACCATACTGAGCAGCAAAAGGTCCATTCGGGTCTCCAGACCCCCAATAGTCACCAAACATGACCGATATGCGTGGTCTACAACAATAGTATCGCCCATAGGAGTAGATACATGAACAAATAAAACTAAAGACTCACGGGGCATATCCAGAAAATAGGCGAAATACAAGGAAATATATGAATACGTAGAACAAGGGTCAAATAATACAGAGGCATCTCTGTGACAAACTGAGACAATACCTATAATTACAGCATTTGAAGCAATAGCATATGGTCTGGCAGGGAGGGCATAGAAACGGTCCTGACCACCCCCTGATCTGCCTCCCCCTCTCGGGCGACCCCTAGTTGACTCGGCTCCGACGCTAACTGGCTGAGCTCCACCCCTAGCTGGCTGGGCGGGTGGTGGAGGAACTGGTGCTGGTGCCATCGCCCGAGTACTCCATTGTGAAGTCCCACCCAATAGCCTAGGGCAATCTCTCATAATGTGACCAAAATCTCTGCACTCGAAACAACCCCTCTTCTGACGAAACTGTTGCTCCTGATGCCCAAAAAAGCTACCCTAGGATACTTGAGCAGGCGGGGCATGATGAGAACTCTGCGTTGGTAGCGCACTAAATGATGACTGGCTCTGCTAATGACTGTGAGAACCATGGCCAGATGATGCACCATAGTGAAATGTCTGAGCTGACTTAGCCTGTCTGAAATGACGACCTCTACCATGTTGGAACTGACACCCAAAAGGAGAACCGTTGCATCCACCCTGACTACGATGCCTCTTGGCCTCCCTCTCAACCCTCTCCTGACCGCGAACCATGTCAATATGCTGAGCAATGTCGACAACCTCATCTAAGGTAGCACCAGACACCCTCTCTCTGGTCATGAGAAACCGTAGCTGAAAAGTGAGACCATCTATAAACCTCATGATCCTCTCCCTGTCTGTGGGAACCAACCAGATAGCATGATGGGCCAACTACGAGAATCGCATCTCATACTGCGTCACAGATATATCGCCCTAGCGAAGCTGCTCAAACTGTCTGAACAACTCCTCTCTGCGGGACTAAGGCATGAACTTCTCCAAAAAGATCCCGATGAACTGCTGTCAAGTAAGGGGTGCTGCACCAACATGCCTACCCCTCTCGTAAGTCTCCCACCATCTGAGTGGAGCCCCAAAAAAATGAAAAGTAGTGAATGAGATCCCACAAGTCTCCAGAATACCAGTAGTACAGAGTATCCTTTTATACCTGTCCAAGAAGTCCTGGGCATCCTCTCTCTCTGTGCCACTGAAAGGTGGAGGCTGGAGTCTCCTAAACCTATCCAACCTACATTGATCATCCTCAAGCATAGCAGGAATCACAAAACCCTGAGCAGCTGCAACCGACTGGGCTGGTGGTGACTCCAGTATCTGGAGTCCCTGAACAAACTCCTCGGGTGTACGAGCGGTGGGAGTCTGAGTACCTCTCCCAACCTGAGAAGTGGCTGTGGCCGTCGAGATAGAGACCGCCTGAGCAAGGCTCGGTACATGCTGTCAGAATATGAGCTAGGGCCTCCTGAAGGCCTAGAATCACAAAAGGCACAAGTGGTGCCTGAGCTGGTGCATCAGCAACTGGAACCTGGTCCTGATCTGGGACAACTGGTGGATCTTCAGGTACTGCCCCAGCTGTTATACGGGCTGTACCTCTGCCCCTATTACAGCCTCTACCGCAACCTCGAAGAATGTGAAATTTTCCTAAGGGTTCTGCAGCCTCTCGAAGATAAGTACAGACGTCTCCATACCGATCCACAAGACTCTACTAACCTGCTCATGACTCATGAGACCTATGTAACCTAGGGCTCTGATACCAACTTGTCACGACCCAAAACCTAACATGTCTTGATGGCGACTATCGTGGTACTAGGCAAGCCGACCTTTCCAAGACTCTTTCACTTTTTAATTTTAGTTTTGTTTTATAGAAGTGAATTAAGACATTTAAAATATCTGGAGTTTTTCATAAATACGGGGTAAAACCCAAATAAAAACATATGTGCGAAAAATTAGCCCGACATCAGGGTGTCACTAAGTCATGATCATCTAGATAACCAAACTAATGCAACCAGTGTCTAAGTATCAATACAAGACAGAAAGAAATATATAAAAGGAGAGACAAGGTCATGCGGACGCCGGCAGCTACCTCGTAGTCTCCGGTACTCGATCCTCCCGAACTCAACGACCTCCGTGATCAAACACACCTGGATCTGCACATGAAGTGCAGGGTGTAGCATGAGTACAACCAACTCAACAAGTAAAAGAAATAAATAAGAACTTGAGAAGCGGTGACGAGCTATAAAATACAGTTCATTTTAAAAGTTTTCAGTAAATAGTGAACATGCTTTCAAATCCTGTGGTATAAGTCAAATCAGTGCGCGCTCATGTAAAGCAGATATGAATCTTCCAAAAATTTCACAACAACAACAGATAACAACTAAGTGCAACAATAAATAAAAGCAAGTACAGCCTTTCAAGGCAGCAGTCACTCAACCCATCTCAACAACTCACACTCATGGCTCTCAGCCCTCAATACACACCCTCAATAGGTACCTACGCTCACTGAGGGTGTTCAGATTCATGAGTGGCTCCTACAGCCCAAGAGCTAATCCGCACGGACAACTCATGTGCTGCGCGGACAACTCACGTGCTATAATATCATACCTGGATCCGCACAGATGACTCACGTGCTGCACGGATGACTCACGTGCTGCACGGATGACTCACGTGCTGCACGGATGACTCACGTGCTGCACAGATGACTCACGTGCCATAGGATAAACATAAGGATCCGCACGGACAACTCACGTGCCATATAACAATACCTCACAACCAAGCCCTCGGCCTTACTCATTCATGAACCTCTCTAGTCTGATAGCTCTCAATAAAGAAAGGGAAAAATAACCCAAATCAAAGTGTTACAGTGTATCATCCGGGAAAACAAAGTTAGAGACTGAGGTAAACATGTACAAAAATCACTATGACTGAGTATAACTACCATGAGCAGGAATATAGCCTAAGCATGATTTCTAACATGAAAGCAGTCAAGTTCTAGTAGAGAGGAATGCATATAAACACAATTAAAGGCAATTAGACTTCGCAGTCTCCCGGGACGGACCAAGTCTCAATCCCTCATGGAGTACACCCACACGCCCGTCACCTGGCATGGGTGCCACCTCCAAACAGTCATATCATACCAAACTCCAGGTTTCATACCCTCAAAACCAGATTTAAAACTGTTACTTACCTCAATAGTGTAGAACTTCTAGTACGGAATGCTCTTTCCTCTCGAACCAGCTTCCAAATTACCCGAATCTAGCTACGAGCAATAAAAATACGATCAATATGAGCTAAATGAATGAATCCCACAAGAAAACTACCAATTTAGACAAAAAACCCGAAATTGGCCTAAACCCGGCCCCCGGTCCCACGTCTCGAAGTCCGGAAAAAGTTACAAAACTAGAAAGCCCATTCACTCCCGAGTCTACCCATACTAAATTCATCAAAATTCGACCTCATTTGGTCCCTAAAATCCCTGAATTACTCTCTACAAAATACCAAGCCCTAACCCGTTATTTCACTCCGAAATTCCTACTAATTAGGTGAGAAATTAACGGGAAAACACCATAGCGAATGATAATAGAGATCAAGAAACTTACCTCAGTGAATACCCTTGAATCCCCTTCCAAATATCACCCCAAAAGCTCCAAGAATCAACTTGAAAATGGTGGAAATGAACCAAAATTCGCGAAGTGTTCAATTTATAGTTTCTGCCCAGGTCTTTGATGTTGGACATATTTTGTTATGTGTTGATGTTACTTTACCCATGTTTTAACCGCTTTTTGATGCTATTTGATCTTTAAAATGCCCAACATGGTTTAATTATTGGTTTTATGACTAATTGAGTTGTGTGTGATGATTTAGGGTGTTTGGAGTGCAAAAATATGAAGAAAAGGTGCTCTAGCTAGAGGAAGAGGGGTTGGATGCGTCACATCCAATCTAGAAAAAAATCATATTTTGTGCACCCTTAGCAGTGAAGTCGGCCCATAGCATCCGCCTTAGCATCCGCACCTGTGCGAAGCTGAGAAATGGAGGACGAGGTAGATGTGAAGCATCCACCCTAGCATGCGAAGCTGAGAAGTGGAGGACGAGGTGGATGCGACGCATCCACCCTAGCATCAATTCCTGAAGCTGATTTGGATTAGAAATAGGAGAACTTTGGCCCACGACTTTTGTACGCAATATATAAGCCAAAAACGCCTCTTTTAGGTCATCAAACATATTGGGAAGGGGAAAAAAGCCACGACAAAGCTGTGGAGGCCGGAATTCATCAAGTTCCATCTTTTTCCCCACAAACTTAGTAATTTTTATGTTTCTTTGTATGATTTGTTGTTTGGCTACCATGTCTATATAGAGCTAAACTTCACGTTCTAGGGTTGTGGTTCTTTCATGACTATTGTTATTCGGATATTGATTTTGACTTCTTGATTTATCATATTAGTTTATTTATTCAATCTTGCGCTTAATTATTTAATTGCTTGATCACCAATTGAATATTATCTACGAATCTAGAATTGAACTCGAAAGTGGGAATTCTATATTGCATATAGGATTGAGTAGGGCAAGTTCTTGAACTCGGGCATCGGGGAACGAATTCGTGGTTAGGATAGACATATACCTAATTGCCTTGCTTGGTTGATTTACAGGAATTATAAATGCGTTCTTGTTGATTCTAACTCCATAGACATATAGGCGTTAGGTTAGCTTGAATAAACGAGTAAGAACATGACAGATTCTTATGAGCAATATTAACCCTGTCAACCAATAAGCTAGATAAATTAGTCGGTCAATTCAATTTAAGAATACAATATGATTGTTAGATAGACCATAACCCTAGATCGTTTTTATTACATTGATATCATAAAAAAATCTGCTCTTTCTCTGTTCAAAGTTCATTATTTATATTTTTTTATTTAATTAGTTTAGAATAAAATATTTTGAGGTTTAATTCTTGTTTAGATAATTAGGATAGTCTAATTCAGTTAATAGTTAATCATAAGTCCTCGTGGGTTCGACATCCGAATTTTAGTCACTTTATTACTTGACGACCGCGTATACTTGCGTGTGCGTTTGGTCCCAACAGTCTTTCGCACCTGCGGCCAAATATGTGCACTTGCGGTGCCGCATCTGCGCAAAAACCTCCGCACCTGCGGAAAATCATTAAAGCCCAAAACTTCGCATCTCCTCTCCATGTTCGCATCTGCGACCTCGCACCTGCGGCCACTGCGTGGCCTCCTCACTTCTGCGGGCATCTATCCGCATCTTCGGACTCGCTGATGCGACTTCTTCTATGCACCTGCAGACCCAACTTACCTCAACACTGTCCCTACCTACGAACTTCCATGCGCACCTGCGACCTTGCACCTGCGGCTCCCCCTCCGCAGGTGCGGAAATATCAATAGCAGCAACTTCAGCTGCATTTTCTAATTTCAAATGATCCGTTAACCACCCGGAATAACCCCGAGCCCCTCGGGACCTCAACCAAACAAACCAACAAGTCATATATCAACGTACAAACTTAGTCGAACCTTCGAAACACTCAAAATAACATCAAAATACCAAATTACCCTCGGATTCAAATTCGACAACCGATGCCGAAACCAACCAAACCACGTCCGAATGACCTCAAATGTTAAACACATGTCAAAAATGATACCACAAACCTACTCCAACTTTCGAAATTCAATTCCGACCCCGATATCAAATTTTCCACTGCCGACCAAAATCGCCAAATTTCCAAGTTTTGCCAATTCAAGCCTAATTCTACTACGGACCTCCAAATCACATTTCGGACGCAATCCTAAGTCCAAAATCACCTAACAAAGCTAATATAACCATCAGAACCCAAATCCGAGATCGCTTACACATAAGTCAACATCCGGTTGACTTTTCTAACTTAAGCTTCTACTTTAGAGACTAAGTGTCTCAATCCACTTCGGACCCGAACCAACTAACCCAGTATAATATAATATAGCTGAAAAGCACAAAAAGGAAGTAGAAATAGAGGAAACGGGGCTATAACTCTCAAAACGACTGGCCGAGTCGTTACAACATAAATTGAAGCAGTGGTAGAAGAATATTCGCCGGGAATATGGAGATGAGATTCGAACACGCCTGGAGGCATTAACTGCTTTACTGAATATCTGAGAAGACATGGTACTCAATCGCTTGTTGGTAGAAGTTTGGGATCCAGCTAAGTGGTGTTCAAATTTGCAGATTGTAAGTTAGTACTGACATTGGAGGGAGTCACGAGTTTCATGGAGCTGCCATTGAACGGAAGGAAGCCAATATTGCCAGTTACTATGCCCGGTTACCGATTCGTGGATAATTTAGGCCTGGCCAATAGTCTAAGTCTCAGAAGTATCGAGGATGGATAGGTGAGCCTCGACCAGTTGTTCGACAAATTTAGGCACCGTGAAAGCTACGAGTGGTATTCAGGAGAGTTTTAATGTGACCAAGAAACATGGGAAAGTCTTAGGACTATCACTTTCTCAATGGAACTATTGGGACTATTGGTCTTCCCACAGCGAAGGGCTCGAGTCAACATCAACTTACTACCTGTTATTTTGGTAAACGTCTGTGGCAATCTTCAAGCTACTTTGGTGCCGATAGTGTTAGCTGCGATGTTGAGGGCTTTGTCCGCATGTGCACAAGGGTATGATTTCTTTAAGGGTTATAACTTGCTGCTGCAGATTTGGGCTACTGGACATTTCTTCCAGCGAGAGGCTACCATCGACTACTTTGTGGGTGTCAGCAACATGATCCATAGCCACACCGAAAGAATCCATATGGGTAAGAAGAGTGGAGGAAATACTGACAAACCTGAGTGGGGAATGGATCAACTGGAAGCTATCCTGGTTAAGTGGAGGAGCAATTTTGAGGACTCCTCAGAAATACTTCATTGAGTTGATCGTACTTGAAGGTATTCAATCATATTCACCCATGTAGGTCATCTGACAGTTCGAGATGATCCAAGATATACCTTTATGGACAAGGACATCATTATACGATGATGAGTAAATCAAACATATTCCATTTCCCAGGATAAGAAGGCTCTAAGAAGAATGGAACGACTTGGTCATAATGCCAATGAAATTTCATAGAGAAATATGCCGAAATGGAAAGGGAAGCCAAGCGTAAGGAAGAAGAGTCAGTATCTGAGTAGTTGCAAATTTTGAGAAAGCAAATGAAGAGCCTCCAAGTTGCCCGATGAAGTGAAAGTTTGGACTATGAGGATTTGTTTATTCATCCGGATATGGATATGCCAGTAGGGTATAAACCTCCAAAGTTCTACATCTTCGATGGGACGGGTGATCCCCAAGCACATTTTGAGGGCATATTGTGACAAGTTAGTCATAGTGGGGAGGAATGAGAAGCTAAGGAGGAAGTTATTTATAAGAAGTTTGACGGGAGAAACACTCTCCTGGTATACTCGACAGGATTTGCGAAATTGGAGAACTTGGCAAGATATGGCGGAGGACTTTATGAATCGTTTTCGATTCAATATAGAGATCACTCCTAATCGGTTCGCACTGGTGAACCTACAGAAAAAACCATCTGAGTCATTCCAAGAATATGCATGTCAATGGAGGTCAGAAGCCACCATCGTTCAACCTCTGTTAGACGACAATGAATTAACCAAGTATTTCATCAGAGCCTTGGAAGGGATATACTTTGAAATGATGATGGGAATGATGGGACATAAATTCCTTGAGCTGGTCAAGATCGGAGATTTCGTAGAAGAGGGCATAAAATCTGGTAAAGTACAATACATGGCAGCACTGCAAGCGGCCAACAAGGCCATTCAATCAGGGTCAATCGGTAGAAGAACGAAGAAGAAAGAGGAGGTCTCAGCAGTCGTCCCTTAATATCAACCCTACCCACATCACATAAACAACTCCTATTCCCAAACAATCATTCACCACCACCCACTTATGCTCCAGTCTATAATACCAAGCAATATTATAATCCCCAACCACAATACAACCCTCCTCGAGCCAACAACAACCCAAACCCACAACGACTATATGCTTCTGTCCAAATCACTACTCACCACAACCGACCCGCTTATGCACCACACCCTTGTCCCAACTTTGAAGAGAGGGGTCCAAGAAATTATACCTCGATTTCTGAGCCTCTGGCCCAATTGTTCAAAATATTAAGAAGAGCAGCATTGATACACCTAGTTGAAGGAAGGGTTCCTGAACATACCTCCAAGTATTTTGATGCAACTAAAAGATGTGTGTACCACTCCAATGTGCCTAGGAATGATACTGAAGATTGTTTTATGCTGAAAAATGAGATTGAAACATTGATAAAGAGTGGAGCCATTCAATGGACTCTGGCACCACCTAGTGTGAACCACAATCTGTTGCCAAATCACTGGAACTAGGGAGTTAACATGATCACATTAGACGAAGAGTATGACCTAAAGGGAAGGGTTGTCACTATAGGAAATGCAGAAGCCCCCAGGATTCTTCCTCAAAGAAATGCAATGATTACAGTACAAGTGAGACCCACAATGACTATTCAACCCTATCAACGACAACTTGCCATTGCTACAGGAGATGAAGAAAGTTGGGAATTCAAAACCGTCTCATGGACATACCAGCAAAAATGGAAGGTCAAAATAATAGACTCTGCCACAGCCCATGGTATGACAAGTTCCAGGGATGCTACACTCCTGAAGATGTCAATCGAAGGAACTTGGGAAGAGAGAAAATTCAAAGAAGGAACATAACCGACCCAGAGGCCGCCAAGTTCTAGTAAATAATGTCGACCAAAGAGTATTCTGTGGAGGAACAGCTGAAGAAAACTCCAACACAAATATCAATCATGGATCCGTTAATGAGTTACGACAGTCATAAGGATGCCCTACTTAAAGTACTAAGTGAGGTAAGCATACCAAGTAACACCGCCAGTGAGGCATTGGCCGCGACAATTGGGAAAATGGTCGAAGCAAATATGATCACTTTCAGAAGAGACAAACTTTCCTTCGAAGGCGTAAGTCACAACAAAGCCCTTCATATCATTGTCAAATTTGTGGACAAAGTGGTGTCCTGAGTGTTGGTCGATGGAGGGCCAGGAGTCAATATTTGTCCGCTCTCTACCTTACGGGAGTTGGGAATCCATTTGAAGGAAGTCGAGGAAAGCCACGTGAGGGTAAGGGCCTTTGATGGTTCTAGTAGGATGTTATTGGAGAAATTTATTTGGCCTTGTAGATCGGGATAGTCGAATTTGCCATATTATTTCAAGTAATGGACATCTCCTCTTCCTACAACCTGATGTTGGGAAGGGCTGGATACATATGGCAGGGTCCATCCTATCCACTTTACACCAATGCATAAAATTTGAGTGGGAATGTCAGTAGATCGTAATTCATGGCGAGCGGGTTCACTCCGCTTATTTGGAGTATGATGTTCCGTTCATTGAAGGTCTAGACATAGTTGCTTTCCATGTAGTGGAAATCATACAGACTACAAAAATGGAAATGACTGAACAAAATCTAGGAATTCATTCGCCGTATAGATCCAAGATAGCTATGAGGGAGATGATGAAATATGGATATAGTCCAGGAACAGGGCTGGGAGACAGGTCGGACAAAATCTGTAACGACCCGACCGGTCGTTTTGAGCTATAACACGTCGTTCAATGGGTTGAGGCTCTAAGCAACTTCACTTTAGGATTATTACTTGTACGCATGGTCAGAATTTAATTTCGGAAAGTTCGGAGTTGATTTGGAAAGACAATTCTAATTTTGGAAGTCTTAAGTTGGAGAAATTGACTAAAGTGTGATTTTTGAGTAGACAACCTTGGAATCAGGATCTGAAGGTTTCAATTGGTTCGTATGATGATTTTGGGCTTAGGAATATGTCCGAATCGGATTTTGGATGAACCGGGAGCGTTTCGGCGCCTATTGTGGAAGGTTGGCATTTTGGAAAAATTTCAAAAATTTGAGTTGAAGTGCATTTCAATGATATTGATGTTCGTTTGGGATTATGAGACTCGAAATACCTCTGTATGGTGATTCTGGTATTAGGTGCGCGTCCGGATGTGGATTTGGAGGTCCGTAGGTCATTTTGGGGTCATTTGGGCAAAAGTTAGAAATATGGATAATTTTAAGAAGTTGGACCAGGAGTGGACCTTTTGATATCGGGGTCGGATTCCGATTCCGGAAGTTGGAATAGGTTCGTAATGTCAATTAGGACTTGTGTGCAAAATTTGAGGTCAATCAGATGTCATTTGATAAGTTTCGGCATCGAAGGTAGAAGTTTGAAGCTTCAAAGTTTATTAGGTTTGAATTGGAGGGTGATTCGTAGTATCAATATTGTTTGATGTGATTTGAAGGCTCGACTAAGTTCATAATTTGTTTTGGGACGTGTTGGTATAATTGGTTGAGGTTCCTAGGGCCTCGAGTGGAATCCGGATGGTAAACGGATCGAGTTGGGACTTGGAAGAAGGGTTGAGGGCTGCTGTCTTCTGGTGTAACTGCACCTGCGAGGTTAGGGCCGCAGGTGCAGATCCGCAAAAGTGGCTATGAGGGTCACAGAAGCGGCTTAGGCTGGGGTAGGCTGGGAGCGCAGATGCGGTCGAATTCCACAGAAGCGGGACCGCACCAGCGCACGTGGAACCGCAGGAGTAAAGGCCCAAAAGCGGACGGGGGCCGCAGATGCGGAGTTGGGGGGTATGAAGGAGGACGACAGAAGCAGTAATGTGGCCGCACCTGCGAAACCGCAGAAGTGGTCAAGGGACCGCAGGTGCCAGAGGTCGCTGGGCAGATTGTTTTAAAGAGCAAGATTTGGCTCTTCTTCTCTCATTTTTCACTTGGTTCGGCGATTTTTGGAGAGCTTCAAGGGGAGATTTTCATCATCTATGTCAAGGTAAGTGATTCCCACCTATTTTTAGTTTAAATACTTGGATTAAAATTTGTAGAAATTTGGGATTTTGAAGAAAAACATAGAAATTTATATTTTTGGATTTTTACCATGAAATTGGACATAGAATTTGGAAAAAATGATATAATCATGTTCGTGGTGTTATGTGTAACATTTATCTTCGAAAATATTTAGAATATGGGCACATGGGCCTGAGGGTGTTTCAATTGAATTGTTGTGAGTGTTTGGGTATATTTTTATGGGTTTGCACATTTATTGACTAGTTTGGAGCGTTGGGCATCGATTTGAATTGTTGGAACGGCTTGGGAGCCGGCTATGGAACTTCGGAGTGAGGTAAGTCTCCTTTATAATCTTGCAAGAGGGAATTAACCCCATAGGTGAACTAAATTATTATGTGCTTCTATTTGCGGGGGCTACGTACGCACGAGGTGACGAGAGTCCGTACGTAGCTACTAGCTATGCCTATGTTCGGGTAATTTTAGGCTCACATCATGCCTTGTTGATATTGTTATTGATTTATGTTTATTGTTTGCCTTGAGAATGAGCGAGATTGAGTTTGCTTATTAAATATTTTTGAAAGGAGTTGAAATTAAGGAAGAATTGGGATCTTAAACGTTTTCATTGGAATTTCGTATTTTGAAAAGAATGGAAGAATACTATAATAACTTAAGAAATCTATATGTAACCGCATCACAAGTATGATTCCCGAGCGGGGTATTCCCTTAAATTTATAATTGACTGTGTTGCATGGATGATTCGCGAGCGGGGTAATTAAGAAAAAGGTTTTGATATATTGATAAATTTATATTTGACCGCGTCGCATGGATGATTTGCGAGCGGGGTAATAGATGCATCTATGGTTCACGCTGTTCGACCCTCGGCAGTGCACAATTTATATTTATGTTGGATCGGGCCGAACGCCCTCGGTGGTATTCATGTGTGATAATAGAACTGGAAGTTCCTTTCATAATTGGCATAAATTTATTGTATGTGTGATCATATGTCTTAAAGAAGGAAGTGATTTAAGCTCTTAAATATGGTGAAGACTTGTTAAGTTATTTCTTATTCTGAGTCTTATTGTTGTATATCATGCTTAATTGAAACTTCATATTATTATATTGTTGGCCCTTAGTAAGTGTTGAAGCCGACCCCTCGTCACTACTTCTTCGAGGTTAGGCGGGATACTTACTGGGTACATGTTGATTTACGTACTCATACTACACTTGCTGCACATTTTGTGCAGGTACATATATGTCTAGTAGCTTTGTGGGCACAGAGGTGTGGTTAATGCAGAGACTTAGGTGAACTGCATTTCCATCTACGATCCGCAGCCAGCAGAGTCTCCTTCAGAGTTACTTAAGTATTTTCTTGTCTAATTTGTATTTTGGACAGGTATTGTATTTTATTTTACTTTCCTACTGATGCTCATGCACTTGTGACACCTAGTTTTGGGGTGATTATGGGTTGTCTTGTATTGGAGTTGTTAAAAATACTATTATTTACTCTGTAAATTCGATCTTTTATTATTTAAATGAAGGTAATACGATATCAGAAATATAAAAAATGAGAACAAAATTAAGTATTTATTTTTGGCTTGCCTGACAGCGGTGTCCGGCGCCATCACAACTTTAAAGGATTTTGGGTCGTGACAACATGGTATCAAAGCAATAGGTTCACTTAGGTCTCACGAGTCACGAGCAAGTCTAGTAGAGACTTGCGGATCGGTAAGGAGACGTATGTACTTATCTTCGGGAGGTTACCAGGCTGATAGGAACACTTCCCTTCTTGATTCCTCATCGTGCGATTTGATTCCTTTGAGGCTTATGCCTTCATTTCCTTTCTATTCAATCTTACACAACACAAAGCGCTTATTATAAATTGGAATTGAGGAATTTTAATGGCACTACTGATGTGGAGTAAGATGTTTCTCCCTGCGTATTCGATTGGGATAATGTCGTCGCCTTGGGGAAGGATGTTCTGTCATCCCAACTCAGTAGCTGTATTTCTGATGGTTTTGGGGCTATGCACCAATTGCTATGATGTTCATGAGTTGTTATCGCACAATATTAAAGTAATGGTAGGATGCTTATCTATGCACCGAGTTAGTGAATGAATTGAAAGGAGGTTCTTCTCAATGCGTGATTCAGAGGTTCAGTATTTTATTTCCAGTGGAGGTAAAGGAAATCAGATTAAGAAGGTTAAGGTGGGATTGATGGAGTAACGAGACTTGGTATTTTTAAGTGTGGCGGAATCTTCATCCGAGATGTGGTGTCGTCGTCCTTGATTGAACGTGTTAAGTTCGCCGGTGTTATGACCTTCTTCAAATCGCCTTTGGGGCAGAGTATTGTGAATGGTGCCAGGGAAGCAGCTATCAGATGTTGCAATGTGATGTGGTTCAGAATCGAATTGGTAATCCTAATGTTGATGGCTCAAGGAGGATGATATTTGGGGAGGTTTAGAGTTGGCGGCGATCCGGTGGTTCGGGTGCTACAGAGATGAATTTTGAGTTAAGGCAACAATTGGGAAGTGAAAGATGAGAAAGGACATGTGAGAGGTGTCTGGCAGTGGTTAAACTTCTAGAAGGCCAAGTGTAAGGAAATAGAAGTCGAGTAGTCGCTTAGAAGAGAAGGTTTGACCAAAGTGGGAGAGTGGCAGAGTATCATACGAGTTTTGTGGTAGGATAGCTACACCCCTTGAGGAACGATTAAAGTGAATTGGGATTCATGGTGGACAATGAGTAGGTCTACGTGCTTAATTTGGAATATTGGCTGCTATACGGAGGAAGGTTGGATACGACAGGAAGGAGTTTGCTTGATATGAAGAGGAATGCAACATGACTTCGGGTTGGAATGTATTGTCGCAATCTTTGGGAGGTCAATGGGGAGTGAACGGACTTGTAAAATTGGTGAATGAGCACGAGTTCAAGATGGGATACTGACTTCGTAGTAATTATACCCAGTGCAGCAATGTTGGAAGATGTCGGCATGTAATTTCCACCGGTGGGTTATCTTCTGCGAGCAGGTTAGCGGTCGTGTGGTGCTGACGAAGCTTCGACGACAACTTCTACTGGCTAACCGGTAAGAGGTCGAATCTGTAAAGGTGGCTAGCGATTCAGAGTGTTCATGAAATGTTAACAGAAGTATTTCGAGGAATTTGGCGGGTTGATTATGCATGATCATGTCAATGAGGAAGAAGGAATCTTGGTAGGTTCCATGGGTATGTAATGGTAGCTTCAAGCTAAGTGGGAAAGACTCACCGCCTAAAATTGGATTGTATGGTTATCTACTTGTGAGGTTTCTGGTTGTCGGCATATTGGTGGGTTATTACGACTAAGGAAAGGAAACATCAGTGGTAATTTGAGCAGAGGATTTGGGGAATGTGTGCTATATTTAGCCTTATTGATTCATGTTCAGGCTTTGGGAAGACTCAAAGTTTATGCTTCGTGTTGATGTGATGTACAAGGAAAATGAATTCAGCGGGATGCTTCTTTGAGAGGGTGCACACGTGCTAGAAGAGCCTTGGAGTTGATTATATTCGGGACCAAGTCAAAGTGGGTGACTCGCACCAATGGTTCTAGTGGGTTCAAAAAATTCAAAATGCGGTGCCTAAGGATTTTGAGTCAGTAATATGGTTAAGTATTTGTGCTTTTGCAGTGAATTATGAAAAGTGGATTGGAGTGTTCTACATTAATTTTGGTCTGCGGTGTGGAATTAGAGGAATGGGAGAAAATATCTTCGGATTTATAGAGGGAATTTCAGAATGGGCATACCGGTTGAAGATGCAAATATGCGCACAAGGAAAGTATGTGATAGTTCGTGGATTTTGAGACAACTTGGTCTCGTGAGATAAGGTCACTCGGGATGAGTGCGGATTTGGGGTCGTTATGTTTTAAATGGAGCTATTATTATTCCTAAGGAAAGTGCAGGGTAAATTAGAAGAAGTCGAATCAGTTAGCAATGGTTGAATCATTATGATGTGGAAACGATCGGTTCCTTCAACGTGTTAAGTTTTACAGGTGGTTGTGGAGGTACGTGCGAGGCTTGACGGCCGCCGTAATTTGATTTATTTTAAGGTATTCGGTTATTATGGCCTGTTATGTGTAGATGGATCCCGGAAGAGTTATGGTGGTTTAGACCACTACTTGAAGTTTGTATTTTCTGCAGTTATGAGAATTTAGACACGTGTTGCATTGGTTCTTTTGGAATGAGCTAAGTGAAAGGTTCTATATGATGAAGTGTTTATTATATTAGTGGATTAGGGATTATTATGGAATTCTGGTACTCTCTCGTATTGGCATGTTAGGTGCAGTGAGCGGCATGGGAAATTGGAAGCTGAGGATCAAGGTTACGGTTCGGTGTTGACAAGAATGTCACGAGCTCGGATGACCAGGGAAGAATTCAAAAGTTTAGAGTAAGCTAGTATTTTCTTTAGCGTCACCTGAGATCGGTGTCCTATATAAGAGGTCGTGTGTACTGATTTATGGCTTCTTGATTTACTTTACGACATTAGTATGGCCGGTGGTATAGATGTGCAGACTTGTTACCTGGTGCGGAAGGTCGTGGGAGCATATCCCACAGGAAGATTGCATAAGTGTGACATGTAGTCACCTGATTGATTAAAGGTTGGAACCAAGTATAGAGATTTGATACTATCGCTAATGTGAGAATTTATGCATGAAGGGCACTCGGGTCATTTGGTTGTGGAATGTGGAAGTTTGTTCCGGATTTGACGGTTGTTCTTATGTGTTGTGAATAAGTCATTATGGGTCGTTGAGAGGCTACTTAGCCAAGCGTGGTATGATCGGAATCGACTTGAGGTCCGTGGATGGATTTAAATATGAATATGGGCTCTATATCAGGCCGGATGTGTTCATTTCAGCATAGCGCTCCTTATGGAGGAGTATTCGAACGTTGGATGTCGTTTCGCAGTCGGCTATTTTATGTAATACTATATTGTGCCGTGTGAGTTATGAAACAGCTTGATAAATTTCACATGTGCTGAGGTTCCGCGTAGCGATGATGTTATGTGAGCAGGATGGCTCGCGAGGTTCAGATCATATATCGCAACTTAGTTGTGCCTGACTTTTGTAGCGTATGGCGCTATCTGTCTCTCCAGGGATGGTATTGTGCACTTAGCGTGCCTATGGTTGATATTCGGGCATTCCGTGAGTATAAGCATTACGGTTCGATGTGCGTTTCTTTAGGTTATTATGTTGTTTCGATCATGTGGCACACCGCCACGGGTATCATGGTTGGATCGGGTTGCATGCTGCAACGATATCATATGTAGATCGGGTTGCACGTTGCAACAGTGTGTTATTGAGTATAGTTTCCCATATCTATTATTGTGTGTTCTACTTCTCATTTCCTGAGAAAGGTTCATAACATCCTTTCGGTTGTTTAAATTAGTTACGTGGGTTGGGTAGTCCTTTCCAGAGTTCGTTTTTCCTTATGTACCACATTCGAGCTTGTGGATTGTTGGCACATGGTGGCATCATATGAGACATTTGGTAGTGTTTGTGGTGGCTTATTGCCGGAATGACTTGTACTGGGTCAGACGAGATTATTGGACCTGGATCAGTGCGATCGGATTATATAAGGCATATTAAAAAGTAAATATCATTATTTGGTTCATAATGGGGTAATGGTCCTTGTCAGGAGAAGGGACTCAATGATTTGTTGACTCGGAAGTTGGTTATGGATTTCTACACATCTTTTCTGTTGTGGTAGTATTGCGAAAGTTAAAACAGGACTTATATGCTTCGTGAGGTGAGTATGGGCATCAAATTCGTGGGATTTCGAATATCGTTGTTAGAGGATGTTATTATGGTCATGTGAGTTACAAGATACATGGTATGAATTCAATGAGAGTATACAATCATGTATTGGTACATCGTGTAGTGATTGAAACGGTGTTCGTATGTTGGAAGCAGGCCTAGTAGAGAACAGATGTTGGAATTTGGTTCTAAGGCTTATTTGCCTAAATTAAGGGGAGGATCTTCAGATTTGCTCGAGCTAATGTGCTATACTGGGTTGTGGTAGCACGGGTAGGTGCACGAGGTATTGAACAACGATTTCAGACAACTCCAGAGCAATTCTTAGCACGTTCGAGGACGAACATATGTTTAAGTGGGAGAGAATATAACGACCCGACCGATCGCTTTGAGCTCTAGCGCGTCGTTCAGCAGGTTGAGGCTCTGAGCAACTTCACTTCAGATATTATGAATTGTACGCATGGTCGGAATTTAATTTCGGGAAGTTCGGAGTTAATCTGGAAAGAAAATTCTAATTTTGGAAGCCTTAAGTTGGAGAAATTTACTAAAGTGTGATTTTTGAGTAGACAACCTTGGAATCGGGATTTGAAGGTTCCAACAGGTTTGTATGATGATCTTGGACTTAGGCGTATGTCTGGATCGGGTTTTGGATGACCCGGGAGCGTTTCAGTGCCTATTGTGGAAGGTTGGCATTTTGGAAGAATTTCATAAATTTGAGTTGAAGTGTATTTCAATGATATCGACATCCGTTTGGGATTCTGAGTCTGGGAATAGCTCAGTATGGTAATTCTGTTATTGGGAGCGCGTCCGGATGTGGATTTGGAGGTTCGTAGGTCATTTGGGCAAAAGCTGGAAATTTGGATAATTTTAAGAAGTTGGACCGGGAGTGGACTTCTTGATATAGGGGTCGGATTCCGATTCCGGAAGTTGGAGTAGGTATGTAATGTCAATTAGGCCTTGTGTGCAAAATTTGAGGTCAATCGGACGTGATTTGATAGGTTTCGACATCGAAGGTAGAAGTTTGAAGCTTCAAAGTTCATTAGATTTGAATTAGAGGGTGATTCGTAGTTGCAATATTGTTTGATGTGATTTGAAGGCTCGACTAAGTTCGTAATGTGTTTTGGGACGTGTTGGAATAATTGGTTGAGGTCCCGAGGGCCTCGGGTGGAATCCTGATGGTAAACGGATCGAGTTGGGACTTGGAAGAAGGGCTGAGGGCTGATGTCTTCTAGTGTAACCGCACATGCGAGGTTAGGGCCGCAGGTGCGGATCCGCAGAATCGGATTAGGCTAGGGAAGGCTGGGACCGCAGATGCAGTCGAATTTCGCAGAAGCGGGACCACACCTGCGCACGTGGAACCGCATTAGCGAAGGCGCAGAAGCGGATGGGGGCAGCAGATGCAAGTTGGGGGTTATGAAGGAGGACCATAGAAGCAGTAATGTGGCTGCACCTGAGGAACCGCAGAAGCAGTCAAGGGACCGCAGGTGCGAGAGGTCGCTGGGTAGATTGTTTTAAAGAGCGAGATTTGGCTCTTATTCTCTCAGTTTTCATTTGGTTGGGCAATGTTTTGAGAGCTTCAAGGGGAGATTTTCATCATCCATGTCAAGGTAAGTGATTCCCACCTATTTCAAGTTTAAATACTTGGATTATATATGGATTTAGACTTGAAAATTGTAGAAATTTGGAATTTTGAAGAAAAACCTAGAAATTTGTATTTTTAGATTTTTACCACGAAATTGGACACGGAATTTGGAATAAATGATATAATCGAGTTCGTGGTGTTATGGGTAACGTTTATCTTCAAAAAAATTCGGAATCCTGGTACGTGGGCCAGAGGGTGATTTTTATCAACATTTCAAACAGAGTTGGGAAATTGTTTCAATTGAATTGTTGTGAGTGTTAGAGTATATATTTATGGGTTTGCACATTTATTGACTAGTTTGGAGTGTTGGGCATTAGTTTGAATTGTTGGAAAGTCTTGGGAGCTGATTATGGAACTTCAGAGCGAGGTAAGTCTCCTTTCTAATCTTGTAAGAGGGAATTAACCCCATAGGTGAACTAAATTATTATGTGCTTCTATTTGTGGGGGCTACGTACGCATGTGGTTACGAGAGTCCGTACGTAGCTACTAGCTATGCCTATGTTCGGGTAGTTTTAGGCTCACATAATGCCTTGTTGATATTGTTATTGATTTATGTTTATTGTTTGCCTTGAGAAGGAGCGAGATTGAGTTTGCTTATTAAATGTTTTTGAAAGGAGTTGAAATTGAGGAAGAATTGGGATCTTAAAAGTTTTCATTGGAATTTCGTATTTTGAAAATAATGGAAGAATACTATATAACTTAAGAAATCTATGTGTAACCGTGTCGCAAGTATGATTCACGAGCGGGGTAATCCCTTAAATTTATAATTGACCGCGTCGCATGGATGATTCGCAAGCGGTGTAATTAAGATAAAGGTTATGATTTATTGGTAAATTTATATTTGACCGCGTCGCATGGATGATTCACGAGCGGGGTAATAGATGCATCTATGGTTCCCGTTGTTCGACCCTCGGCAGTGCACAGTTTATATTTATGTTGGATCGGGCCAAACGTCCTCGGTGGTATTCGTGTGTGATAATAGAACTGGAAGTTCCTTTCATAATTGGCATAAATTTATTGTATGTGTGATCATATATTTTAAAGAAGGAAGTGATTTAAGCTCCTAAATATGGTGAATACTTGTTAAGTTATTTCTTATTCTGAGTCTTATTGTTGTATATCATGCTTAGTTGAAACTTCATATTATTATATAGTTGGCCCTTAGTAAGTGTTGAAGCTGACCCCTCGTCACTAATTCTTCGAGGTTGATTTTATGTACACGTTGATTTATGTACTCATACTATACTTGCTGCACATTTTGTGCAGGTACATATATGTCTAGCAGCCATGTAGGCGCAGAGGTGTGGTTAATGTGGAGACTTAGGTGAGCTGCATTTCCATCTATAATCCGCAGCAAGCAGAGTCTCCTTCAGAGTTACTTAAGTATTTTCTTGTCTAATTTGTATTCTGGACATGTGTTGTATTTTATTTTACTTTCCTAGTGATGCTCATGCACTTGTGACACCGAATTTTGGGGTGATTATGGGTTGTCCTATATTGGAATTGTTAAAAATACTATTATTTACTCTGTAAATTCCATCTTTTATTATTTAAATGAAGGAAATACGATATCAGAAATATAAAAAATAAAAACCAAATTAAGTATTTATTTTTGGCTTTCCTGACAGCGGTGTCCGGCGCCATCACGACTTTAAAGGATTTTAGTTTGTGACAAAATCACAGAGCTAATTGAACATAATGGATTGAAAGGAAGGGCCGACATAGGATATCATCCTATGGAGGGGAAAGCTCGCACTGGTAGCTCCGACAAAACGGTTTTTGTGCTGGAGAATGTCTCAAGTCTGGGTAAGAGTTCAGTACCAGAAGAAGATATCATCAGCGGGATAGGAAAGCTATTCGTGAATATGATAGAAGAATGTTGTGAAGGTACTAACATCAAGCCACCGACTATCAGGGATGCCGAACCAAGGGAAGAGCTGCGGAATTAGATCGCTAGTCCATCTTTGGTTAGCTGGGAGTCTTGGTAATATGGAACTGTAAAAGTTTTCTTTTGAAAACGTGCACGGTCAATTGAGGCCTGTAACGTGTTTGTACCCTTTTGTCATTTGCCTCTTTTTTTACGCTTAAGACATTCCTCTTTTGATGGAATAAAAAGAGTTATTTTCTCAAATATTACAACCGTATTTACTGCTTTATTTATACTTAGCTTTTCTTTTCAGTAATTAAAATGTTAAAAACCCGCGTTCTGCGATTATGACATGTAACAAAACCGTCGATCACGATGACCCAGATTATGAGGAGTATGATGCCCGATAATCTCCCGCAGGAAATCGAGCAGTTGGACAGTCAAAAAAATCCCAACCTCGAAGAAACTGAAGTGATCAACATCGAAAGTGAAGAAAACATGAAGGAAACCAGAATCAACATTCGTTTGGAAGTCGAGCAGAAGGAAAAACTGGTTGAGCTCCTCCGACAGTACATTGATGTGCTCGCATGGTCATATGATGACATGCTGAGATTAAGTATTGACATTGTCTCCCATAGATTGCCCATCGATCCTACCAGACTGCTGGTCAAGCAAAAACCCAGGAAATTCAAACCTGATTTAAGTTTGAGCATAAAGGAATAAGTGACCAAGCAGATAGTAACGAATGTGGTAAGGGTCACCAACTATCCAAGCTTGTTGGAAAATATCGTCCTAGTACCCGAGAAAGACGAAAAAATCAGAATATGCATAGACTACTGAGATCTCAACAAAGCTAGTCCAAAGGACAATTTTCCTCTGCCAAATATCCATATACTCATTCACAACTGCGCGAAGCATGAATTGTTATCGTTTGTGGATTGATTCGATGGGTATCACAAAATCTTGATGCAGGAGGAAGATGTAAAAAAGATGGCCTTCACCACACCTTGGGGAGTTTACTGATATAGAGTCATTCTGCCAGTCTCAAGAATGCCAGCGCCACCTACATGAGGGCCATGGCGACCCTTTTCAGGACATGATTCATAAGGAGATTTAAGTGTCTGTGGATGATGTCATCATAAAATCCTGAAAGATTTCAGAGCACTTGGACGATTTGAGGAAACTTTTCTAATGTCTGCGGAGGTACATTTTAAAGTTGAAATCGGCAAAATGCGCGTTCAGAGTCCCCGTTGGAAAGCTGTTGGGCTTCATTGTAAGTAGGAAAGGGATAAAACTGGACCCATCAAAAATCAAGCCCATTCAGGAATTGCCACCACCAAAGATCAAGAAAGATATACTGAGTTTCATAGGTAGATTGAATTACATCAGTCACGTCTTAGTCTAGTCCACGATAATCTGTGAACCTATTTTCAAGTTGCTGAAGAATGATGCTACCACAAAATGGATAGAAGAGTGTTAGGAATCCTTCGACAAAATCAAGAAGTATCTATCAAATCCACCATTGATGGTTCCCCCCGAACCCAGGAAGCCATTGTTACCATATTTGTCAGTTTTGGATAACGCCTTCGGCTGTATGTTGGGACAGCATGACGAAACTTGGAGAAAGGAGCAAGCCATCTACTACTTAAGTAAGAAGTTCATGCCATGCGAGGCCAAGTATACTTTGATAGAACACACTTGTTGCACTCTGACTTAGATTGCCTAGAAACTAAGGCATTATATGTTGGCATACACTACGCATCTGATATCGCGGCTTGACCCACTCAAGTACATCTTCCAAAAGTCGATGCCTACCGGGAAGCTAGCTAAATAGAAAATTCTCCTCAGTGAATTTGACACTGTATATATAACTCAAAAGGCTATCAAAGGACAAGCTTTAGCCGAACACCTTGCAGAGAATCTGGTGGATGGGGATTACGAGCCGCTTACTACATAGTTTCCCGATGAAGAAGTATTATTTTCTGGAGAAGATATTACAGAATCATACCCTGGAAGGAGAATGTTTTTTGATGGAGCATCAAACTTCAAAGGAATCAGAATTGGGGCAGCCGTGATTTCGGAATAGGGACAACACTATCCAGCATCAGCAAAGATAAGATTCCCTTGTACCAATATTATGGCTGAATACGAAGTGTGCATCCTTGGGATCAAAATGACAGTCGACATGAACTTCAAAGATCTTTTGGTCATAGGGGATTCTGATTTATTGATACACCAAGTCCAAGGGGAATAGATCACCAAGAATGTCAAAATACTTCCATACCTGCACTACGTGAAAGAGCTATGCAAGAAGTTCATGAAGATTGAGTTCAAGCACGTCCCCAGAATTCAGAACGAGTTCGCCGACACCCTTGCAACCCTATCATCTATGATACAACACCTAGACAAGAACTACATCGACTCTATCAAAGTAGAAATCAGGGATCAACATGCTTATTGCTTCCATGTAGATGAAGAACCAAATGGTAAACCGTGGTATCACGACAACCAGAAATTCCTTGCAATTAGAGAATACCAAGAGAATGCTACTAATGGTAAAACACGAGCCCTCATGAGGCTGGAAAACCACCTTTTCCTCAACGGAGTAATCTTATACAGGATGACCCCAGACTTAGGTTTGTTGATATGCGTAGATGTTGCCGAGGCAACCAGACTATTGGAAGAAATACACACAGGAACGCGTGGACGCAGGAAGGTGCGGATCCCATATGAATGGGTTCACATTAGCCAAGAAACTTTAGAGAGCTGAATACTTTTGGATGACTATGGAAACCAACAATATACACTACGTACAGAAGTGTCACCAGAGCCAGATTTATGGGGATTTCATCCGGGTTCAGCCAAATGGGTTCACCCAGGCCGTTCGCTGTTTGGGGCATGGACGTGATTGGACCCATAGAGCCCGTAGCATCAAATATCGTTTCATCTTGGTAGCTATTGAATATTTCACCAAATGGGTCGAGGCATCCACTTACAAGGCCGTCACAAAGAAGGTAGTGGCATATTTCATCCGAAACAACATCGTCTGCAGATTTGGGATACCGGAGTCTATCATCACAGACAATGTCGCTAACCTCAACAGTGATCTCATGAGAGAAATATACGAGAAGTTCAGAATTGTCCACTACAATTCCACAGCCTACATACCACAAATAAATGGGGTAGTCGAGACAACCAATAAGAATAGCAAGAGAATTCTGCGAAAGATAGTGGACAATCACGCACAATGGCATGAGAAATTACATTTCGCCTTACTGGGTTATCAGACTACCATGAGAACATCCAGTAGGGCAACACCATACATGTTGGTATATGGCACTGAAGCTGTGATACTCGCATATGTCGAAATACCATCTTTAAGGGTTATTCAAGAGGCAAATTGGACTACGCATAGTGGATACAGGTCAGACAGGAGCAACTTATGCTCATTGATGAGAAAAAAATAGATGCAGTATGCAATGGTCAGCTGTATCATAACAAGATGACCAGTGCATTTAACAAGAGAGTGAAGCCTCGCCAGTTCGTACTGGGGCAGTTGGTCTTGAAGAAAATCTTTCCCCCACCAAGAAGAAGCCAAAGGAAAGTTTGCACCAAACTAGCAAAGTCCTTATGTGGTTCACCGAGGACTGTCGGGTGGAGTTCTAATCCTGGCAAAAATGGATGGAATAATCAACATGAAGCCCATAAATGCATATGCAATCAAGAGATACTATGTTTGAAGATAATTAGAGTTAGGTTTTGCTGTAACAGAACTACGTTCAACATGATTTCCCACGGAGGGATACATAGGAAACCCACGTAGGGTTCAGTTTCTCTCCCCCCTTTTCTCTTGTAATAGAAAAATCAAAAATCACTTATGTATGTTGCTCAGGAACTACACTTGACTTGATTTCCTTAGAAAGGAATACGTAGGCAATCCTCATCGGATTCAGTCATCTTTTGTAATTGAACTACGTTCTTTCCTGATTCTAGTTGGATACGTAGGCAGTCTGAGTTAGACTCGACCATTTTCATTCTTAATCTCACCATTTTGCATCTGTTGTAATCAAACTATGCTTTTACCTGATTCCATTTGGATAGTAGGCTTCCTGAGTCAGGCTTGGTCATTTTTATCATATTTTATAACCCACAAACTACGTTCAGACCTAATTCCATTTTGGATACGTAGGTAACCTGAAAGGGTTTGTCATAACCTTAGGAAAGCATTGTAATATATTAGTTCGAATTAGGGCTCAGTCGCAACGGCAAGCAACCGCGTTGTCAGAAACGTCACGGAAGGTTGACATCAACAAAGAAAAGTTTTCAAGAAGATAAGCTCGCGTGTGGAGAACCTTTCGTAACATGTCATAATTCGGAACAACGACATTTGCCTTAAAAACAAATTATTTTCAAAATGTTTTCCAAAAATATAGTAGTTTGTTCCACCTACAGAACTTCGTGGCGCAATCATGTTAGAGGCCGGGGCAAACCAACACCGTGGTCGACACAAACCAACTTCCCCAGCCCCACTAAGAATTATTTCTTTGAGTGCACAGTCAACGGGGAGTAAGGAAGCACTAAGACCACACTAGGGAAAATGACGTATCCACCACTTGCCTAAGATTATCTCTCTTCCTCCTTTACCTCAATTTTTCTGGTACAACTAAAGCTAACCTTTGAAACCTTTGCAGGTACCTCAGAATCAGACAATTGACACCGAAAAACCTATACAAAGCAAACCGCCTACTCAACTAATCGGAGCACCCTATACAAACGAGCCGGCGGCTTCACCAATTGAAGTCTTGTATATAGCAAACCGCCTGCTCAAATAATTGGAGCACCCTATACAAACAAGCTGTCGGCTTCACCAATTAAAGTCCTGTATATAGCAAACCGTCAAATCAATCAATCAGAGTGCCCTGTACATATCAAATGCCGTCTTCGTCAACCGGAGCCTTGTATATAGCAAACTGCAAACTTTGCCAACAAAGCAATTTTCATCAGCGCCCCATCAGAACAGATGCCAGAATAGACAGTTGCAAACCTTGTCACCAACGCTCAGCCAATCGATGACCGCAACTTAGCTTCGAAGTCAAGAGTATCTCTTGGGCATGCTTTTATTTCCTTTGCTATTACTTTAAAAATGTTTTGACGTTTTGCTCATACAGCTTCAGGCATGATTACGGTTTAGTCAATCACTCCAGAGTGTAGATCACTTTACATTTCAGTACAAAGCTCTCCTAACAAGCGGAGACGCACTCTACAAATCAAGATCTCCCAACAAGCGAAGACATTTCTTAGTGCAAAGCTCTCCGAACAAGCGGAGACATACTCTACCAATCAAGCTCTCCCAACAAGCGGAGATAATTTTCAAATGCTCTGACAACTGCGGAATGGTACACTACTCGTTTAAAAAATCGAGTCAAGATCAAGTATCCCATCATCTTGATCCAAAATTATGGCTCGTCGGCAGCCACACATCATCATTCCTGCATCATTTACATCGCATCTTAATATATTCTGCATTGCAATATATTGGTATGTGTGTATTTCATTTGTTTTGTTGGAACAAAGACTAAAGCGTGGAACTTTACTAAGCAGTAGACCAAACTACAATGCTATGAGGGACAACAAACCACATTAGCGGGCCAAGGTCCCAAGTTTCAAGACGACTAGTTAAACTCAAGTTTTCAAATCCTTCAAATCAAGCCGCATAATGCAAGCTATCATGAGTGCCCAATCCTCCGTCTCGATGTATCAGCATAATAAGATACAAGGGCAATTACTGCGAGTACCTCTTCCTCAGAAATCTTCACTCGAGAACTACATGAGGTCTGATCCTCGTTAAGCCTGAGGTATGTAAGAAATTCAAAGACAGAATTTGACCCCCAATCTCCCCAAAATCTTCCTTAACTTAATCTTGCAATCTTTATTCCTGCAATGCACGCCTAGAGTCGGGACAAAATTGGCTTTGGTTAAATTTCTTTGCCCGAAAACTCTTTCATCGTCTCCGGTCAAAGAGGGGTAGCTGTTGACAACCAATTTTTACCCTACCTTTTAAAATTAATTTATTTATACTTAATAATTTATAATAAATATTTTAAAAGTATTTTCTAGTAATAAATACCTATTTTACAAACTTATTAAGTATTAGTTTTAAAATTAATCACGTAGTATTAATATTATATAATTACAAATATACTTACTATTGTAAGATTATTGAATTTTTTTTAAATACATCACATAGGACTATATAATAAAATTAATGAATTACTCTTTAATTTCTAGTTAATTAGACTACTATGTTAATAATTAGAAAATAATGTTACAATTTAAAAAATAAAGTATTTCTACAAATAATTAATTAAAATAATTAGTAGTATATTTGATAGTTATAATTTTTATCATATTTTATTGAAATATTTTAAGTTTATTTAAATTAATTTCAAAATGGATTAAAAGACAGTGCTACAATTGCAATTCTCAACTAAAAGCAAAGTGGTCATCTCTTAAATTATTTTTAGTCCAAATGCCAAGCCCAAATGGATTTGACCCAGTTCAAACACCCTATCTCATTCCATTTTGGCAATCCTTGCCATCACCTCTGCACCAATCACCACGTGCCACGTCACCCGTCTCCAGCACACACAAAACAAACACAAACCATCTGGGCCGTCCATCTCTTAAATCAACGGCCCACATTTTAACTATTTTCCTCTTTGATTCTTAAGCTTCCAGAGATTTATTTTCAACCATCTGATCAAAATAATCCAATGGCCGCCGATGTTTTCCATTTAATCATTTCTAAATTCCTAATTATCAAAATGATCGGAGCTGTTGATCAACAAATCCAACGGCTCACATTCCATCTCCCAACTTTAACCCAGAGATGGCCTCCGCATCACTCCAAACCCTAATAATTCCTCACCTCGCTCTGCTGCCTCTCTTTACCTTTACTCTCTCTTTTCTCTCATCTACATCAGCCATCATGCTCTAAAACCCTTGCACAAATTTGTGTAAGGTCACTGGAAATCACTATAAATCATCTCTTATGTCTTTCTATTCGTGAATCCCGCTACTAATTTTCTCTTTCAATCACAAATTCGAAACACCTAAAACTAAAACCTTAAGCTCAAAATATTTTTGGCCTGATTTCTTCTCCGTGCTTTCAAATCCAACTTACAGATTCGTCTGCTTTGTCCCTAGGTTATGAGCCCAGTGACTTCAGTTTCCATTTTCATTGATTGAATTCAAAACCCCTAATATGAAACCTTAGACTCAAAGATGCAACTTCAAATATCCGAATTCCCTTCGTGTTCTGACAAATAGGAGCATGCATGAGCACATTCTAAGGCGTCATCATGATTATTCGAAGTCCAGAGGTCAAATGCAATGACCTCTGGACATTGGAGCTTTGATTGGTGGTTTTTGTCTTCAACGATCAGCCTTCCTCACTCAGTTAAAATCTTCTCATGATTTCTCCCCATGACATCTTCAATGTTCATTCGTTTTGCTTGCATCATATGGTCTTCGTCACTTTCAACTATTATTTTGAATATGTTGAAACCCTAGAGCTTTCATGGCACTATAAATAGGGCCTTTAATGTTCTTATCTACCATTACCTAATAACGAACAACCTAATAGATAAAATGACCAACAACCACCTAAGAGTAATTCTGAGATTCCAAAACCTAGGGTTACTTACTGATTTTTTTTTGTTTGTTTCTGAGTGCTTTCACTGCTTCGAGCTTGAAGTTTTGGGTCTTAAGCGATTAATAGAAATCCTTGTTTGGTCTGCTACCCTCGAGAAGGTCAGTACATCTCTAACTCTCCTATTTTGATCTTCTTAAAATGTTATTGATATGCTTGCTGTTTTCTGTTAACTGTGGTCATTTGTGATGTTATCATTAATATAAAATGTTATCTCCATGTTCATGATGAAGTGTTGTTCATCTGTGATCATTTGTTCTGCTTTTGAATATCTTTAAATTGATATAGACTAGCTTGTTATATGACCTTAATGCCTTGCATCTCTGAGCCCAAACAACCTAGATGATTAAGTAACCTATATGAGCCTTAATGACTTCCAGATAGTCAAATTTCCTCGATGTGCCTTAATGGCTTCCATGCTTGTCTAAACTTTAGAGTTTTCTGTCAATAGTTATGTTGTGTTCTTAATATCTGTACACTGATTTCCTATATTCTATTGCTCTGTAGTAAAGATTATTGTTGATGAACCTATCTAGGATAAACCTGTAAATTCATAAGTTTATATCCTTCATCATTTAACTGAAGCGTTAGAAATGTAAGTGGTTTAAGTGCTCCCTCCCTCTATATCTGTGTCTGTTAATTTTGAGAACAACTCTATGAGTTTTTTTTATTATGATAGTCTTATGTTCATGTCTAATTGATTGGCTGCACATATATGAGATAGTTTTACTAATTTGAACTCTTAGGAGTACCAATAATCCCTCTGTACATACTCTGTTAAGGTTAAGTTATCCCTTTTTCTTAAATATAGGTCATGGTTTTGTTTGTAACAGTTGAATAGTAACTGCAGCTAAGCTGAACATAGTTGTTTCATGTTTAGAAGTAGCCCTCAATTGTATAAACTTTTTTTTGTACAATACTTTTCCTGTCTTTAATTTCCTTTATGACATTGGTCACTTTTAGAAGTTTACATTCAGTCATCATAAAGTTGTCTTTCATAAAAATAGTATAGTCATTTGTTGTAGTTGAGTGATAACTGTTTTCACGCTGGGTATGATTCCTTCATATTCAGATGTTAATTATAGCCTATACACCTAAGTTAAACATGTTTTGGTGTAATACACCAATACTTCCCTTGTCTGTAACACCCTCCATTTATGACATCACGGACTTGATTTTATAAAAGGTAAGGCTCACCCTGTCTTTGTAAGACCACTAAAATATCTGTGCGTAATTGATTTTCAATTCTATGAGAAGTTCTCTATTGCTACTTCTTGAACATAGTGATTCATTTATGATTGATACTATTATGAGAAGGATTATGTTGAGCATCTTTATGAATTCCATGTTTGAATCTATAACCTATAGTCATACTAAGAATATTGATCATGTTCTGATATTTTGATAACACCTATAAGAGTTTGTTTGATGTGATTGTTTGTTTGAATATTTGTTGGTGCTTTAAGAATTCCAAGCACTGTGGTCATTCTATGCATATGTTAGTGGCAAGACCTAAGCTAATTAACTCATAATTGTCTTCCAGGGACGAAATATCTACATTTGTATGGGTTGCTGGATATCTGAACTCTGCACCTTTCCTTTGAATGTGTTTTCACCACTGTTTAGACCATTTAACAGTATATTATAATGTTTTTGTTTCTTTCCTATATGTGCTCGAAGTCTGACCTTCAAATTTACCTAATATGTGGATTGTTCATCAATTGTTAGAAATGTAGTTATAAGAATTGATTGTGTGCCTTTATGTTATTCTGTTAGGTGGGAAAGTATACTTCTGTGGTAGGGAATATTATAATATTTAGTTTACATTGAAGGGGTCTCATTGGCACCTAAACCAATAGGGAAAATGAGTCGTTAGTGGTTAGGGATATTTGGGAGTGGAGTTTAACTATAGGTTGGGCTACTCTCCCCAGCACAAGCATAGCTATGGGCCTTGAGACCCCCGGGAACTTTGAAGTATTGGGGGATTCAAAGGGGGCATTGACCTTGAGTAGAACTCTCTCCTTCATCCTTAATTCATAGACACTTTTGGTTCTTTAAGGGTTTAGTGTTTAATCACAACGAAAGGTTTTCAGTGTAAATTATTTGCCATGTATAGCCACCACATTAGTATAATTTCTCATAGCATTTGAGTAGTGATATTTTAATATATTCATGCTCCAATCATTTGTTTATATATTTCATACATGGTTGAATATGCTGAATATATGAAGTATATATCTAATGACTTCCTCTTTCTTTAGGACAAATGCATTTGCTTGGGCCTGCTCTGTTCCTAAGGAACTCAGGCCCAAGCCCAACATTGTTGTATTTTTTTGGAACGTCTGAGATCTACCGTAGACGTGTCTTCACTACTAGGCCTACCTCTTTGAGGCCCAATTACAAGAGTCCAATACTTTTCCTCTAAACTCTTTTATTATTGTTCACTACTTCTCTAGTTTAGTCCACTGCGTTGTTGCATTTTGTTATATCCTTGTTATTGTTTTATCTTACATGTATACAACACTTATATATTGGATTACATGCCTTAGTTCATGCTTTAATGTCATATAAAACTTAGGCAAGCTTTAAATAACATAGGACTAAAAGAATCAGCTAGTAACTAATCCCCGTTTTGCTAACTGCAATTTGTTCATATCGTTACTATGTTTTAGCTTACCTTCCTATTTCAAAGATTTTGTGTAACGACCCTGCCAGTTATTTTGAGTATATTATCTGATCCCCTATTTATCGCTCTCTATATTTCATTTTGTGGTTACGGGACTTGTCGGAGTATTTGGTTTTGGTTTTGATTTTGGGAAAGTTTCGGAGTGTTGTGGGACACATAGTCCCGATAGTTGGAGTTTAAGTCGTAGGAGTTGACCATAGTTTGACTGGTGTGAAGACAACCGAGAATGGACTTTGGACAATTTCGAAAGCTCCGTATGGTGATTTTGGTCTTAGGAGCATGTCCGAACATTGATTTGGAGGTCCGCAGGTCATTTCGGTGTGTTTTGGCAAAAGTTAGAAATTGATGAAATTTTGAAAAGTTTAACTGGGAGTTGACTTTACTGATATCAGAGTCGGATACCAATTTTGGAAGTTGGAATAGGTCTGTAATGTCAATTATGACTTGTGTGCAAAATTTGGTGTCAATCGGAGTTGTTTTGTATGAATCAGCGTCGGTTCCGAAATTTGGATGTTTATACGTTCTTAGGCTTGAATCGATGCACGAATCATATTTTTAGCATTGTTTGAAGTGGTTTTTGGCCTCGAGTAGGTCTGTTAGGTGTTTTGAAACTAGTTGATATATAAAGACGGGGATCCAGGGCCCCCGTGTGCGATTCAGATCGATATCGAATTATTTTTGGACTTAGTGCATTGCTGATGCTGGGCTGGTTCTTGTGTGTTCGCACCTGCGAGGGATTGGCTGTAGGTGTGGGTTTGGTAGAATAATAGGATTTTGTCTAGCCTATCTGGGATCAGAGATGCGGTCATGTGTCCGCAGAAGTGGACTCGCTGATGAGGAAGTTTCCTTTGCAAAAACGGAACTTGGGAAACAACCTTGGGCATGATCGCATACGCAAACCCTCATCCACAAAAGCGGTCTTGCAGACTCGAGCCCTCATCCACAAAAGCAGAATCCTTGGACTTAAGTTGGGACCGCACGTGCGATGGTATTTCCGTAGTTGCAGCGTCGCAGAAGCGACCTAAAGGCCGTAGAAATGGAAGTGGTTGGGTAGAAAAGGGGAATTCGAGGGTTTGATTTCATAATTCATTTTGGGACTTTGAGAGCTCGGATTAAGGCGATATTTTGAGGGATTTTCAGAGTGATTGTTGGGGTAAGAGTTCTTAACCCGTTTTTGATTAAATTCCACTAATCTATTTTTAATTTCTTCATTTAGTTAAGGATTTGAGTTGAAAAATTGGGAAAAAAGGTGTAAAGTTCTTAGACTAAATTCTTGAGTTTTGAAAGGCGAAATGGGATCAGATTTGAATAATTCTTGTATGGTTGGACTCAATATCGAATGGGTGTTTGGTTTTTATAGTATGAAATTGTTTTGGGTAGATTCGAGCCATTCAGAGCTGGAAAATCGGGGGAAAAGCCTTTTAATTGATTGATTTAGCGTGGTTTGAGGTAAATGACTTGTCTAACCCTGTGTGAAGGAAATCCCCGTTAGGATTTGGTAATGTTGTGATAATTTGTGATACGTGAGTGCCGTGTATGCAAGGTGACGAGTGCGTACATATGCTAAATGTTGAAATTCCGAATTTAGCTATGTAGATTCCTTTTCATACCTTAATTGAGTTACTTTAGCATGTTATAGTCACCATGTTTAGCCTAATTACACATGTCTACTTGTCTTATCTCTTATTTGCAACTTATACTACATGTTTAGTTGAATTACCTGCTTCCTTATTCTTTATTTAACTGTGGAAATGCTTTACTTGAAATTTTTATCCTTGAAATATCTTACTGTTGAGTTTGGTGTTAAGCTATAAAGGCCGTGGTTTCTACTGAGGCAAGGTGTAAATTGTGAAGTGTCATGTTATCTAGTTGTTATCTTTTGGCTTCCGTGTTATTGTTGAGGTGATGTTTTGGTTGTGTGCACGAGGTTTCTGCCGTGCAGTTGTTATTGTGTGCATGAGGTTTTTGCCATGTGGTTGTTATTGTTTGCACGAGGTTTCTCCCGTGACGTTGTGATTATTAATACGCATGCGGTGGTTTAAGGTCTGAGTGTTGAACCGCATGTGGTAAGATAAGGTGGTTTTGATACTCGTGGCTAGTAGGGAAACTACTAGAAGCCATGCGGCATGATAAGGTGGGCTAAAACGCGGGGTGCTATTTCAGGAAAAATAATTTTCAAAAACTAACTATAAAGGATCCCGCGGTGAAATAAGGAAAGACTGCGACTTATTTTATGATTTGGGACTACAATGCGGTACCTCGGGAATGCCCCTGTTGATTCTCTCTATTTGCTGTGTTGTTTGTTTGTTGTTTACTTAACATGTAAGATTCTTGTTTCCTTTCGTGTTGCATTTGTTTTCTTTTATTCCGTGTTGTTTCTTTTCGTAAATTCTTTATTGTTTCCCTTCCATGTCATTCTTATTATATAATTATATCTTCTGCCTTAGTTCTTATTTTCTCCAGGGCCTTGACCTCACCTCGTCACTACTCTACCGAGGTTAAGCTTGGAGCCTCGGTATTAACGCATTGAGTGGCTTGCTTTGGAGACTTCAAGGTACACCTACCCGCGTTTGCATGCCTCAGTCATGTTGATCGTGTGTATCGGTCGTGTTTGGTTGTTCATAGTGGTTTTGAGACCAGAGCTGATATATTGTTGCTCAGTATGGTAGACTTAGATATTATTTTGGGCATGGACTGGTTGCCGCCCTATCATGTTATTCTTGATTGTCACGCCAAGACCAGGATGTTGTCTATGTGTTATGCCAGTATTACCATGGTTAGAGTGGAGAGATGCTTTAGATTATGTTTCTAGCAGAGTTATCTCATTTCTAAAGGCTCATCGTATTGTTGAGAAGGGGTGTAAGGCTTATCTAGTTGTTGTGAGGGATGACAATGTTCATACTCATACCATGGAGTCAGTTCCGGTAGTGAGGGATTATCTAGATGTATTTTCGGCGGATCTTCCAGGCATGCCGCCCGATAGGGATATCGATTTTGGCATTGATTTGTTACCAGGCACTCAACCCATTTCTATTCCACCCTATCGTATGACCCCCGCGGAGTTAAAATAATTAAAGGAGCAGTTACAAAAATTTCTTGATAAGGGCTTCATTCGGCCCAATGTGTCGCCTTGGGGTGCTCCAGTCTTGTTTGTAAAGAAAAAGGACTGTTCTATGCGCATGTGTATGGATTATCGCCAGTTGAACAAGGTTACAATAAAGAACAAGTATCCATTGCCACGTATTGATGACCTATTTGATCAGCTACAGAGTGCCAGAGTGTTCTCTAAGATTGACTTGTATTCAGGCTATCATCAGTTGAAGATTCGTGAGCCAGATATCCCGAAGACTGCCTTCACGACTCGGTATGGTCATTACGAGTTCCTTGTGATGTCATTTGGGTTGACCAACACCCCAGTAGTATTCATGCACTCGATGAATAGTGTATTTCAGCCCTACCTTGACTCATTCATCATTGTGTTTATTGTCGACATTCTAGTGTACTCCCGGACCCGAGAGAAGCATGAGCAGCACTTGAGGACCGTTCTTCAGACCCTGAGAGAAAATAAGTTATATGCAAGTGCTATCTTGGCGTATCGAGTGAGGAGATCAAGGTAGATCCTAAGAAGAATGAAGCAGTGCAGAGTTGGGCTAGACCGTCCTTAACTATGGAGATCCGATGTTTTCTTGGTTTGGCAGTGTATTACCATCGATTCATATAGGGTTTCTCCTCTATTGCACCACCTATGACCATATTGACCAGAAGTTTGCTCCGTTCATGTGGACCGAGGAGTGTGAGGAGAGTTTTCAGAAGATCAAGACTGCTTTGATGACAACCCCAGTGTTGGTATTGCCTATAGATTCGGGGTCTTATACTGTGTATTGTGATACGTCGCACATTGGTCTCGACGCAGTGTTAATGCAGGATGGTAATGTGATTGCCTATGCATCTAGACCACTGAAGGTACATTAGAAGAACTATACTTTCCACGACCTTAAGTTAGAAACTATTGTTCATGCCTTGAAGATTTGGTGACACTATTGGTACGATGTCTCTTGTGAGATCTACACTGATCAACAGAGTCTACAACATCTGTTTAAACAGAAGGATCTTAACTTGTGTCAGCGGAGGTGGTTAGAGTTACTTAAGGACTATGATATCACCATTTTATATCATCCAGAGGAAGCCAATGTGGTGGCCGATGCCTTGAGTCGCAAGGCGGAGAATTTGGGCAGTTTAGCATATCTACCAGTAGAAGAGAGGCCATTAGCCTTGGATGTTTAGGACTTGGCCAACCAGTTTGTTAGATTGGATATTTCCTGAGTCGGGTCTAGTGTTGACTCGAGTGGTTTCTCGGTCTTCTCTCCATGATCGTATCAGAGAGTGTCAGTATGACGACCCTCATCTGTTTATTCTTAAGCACACGGTTCAACACGGTGATGCCAAGGAGATCACTATTGGAGATGATGGTGTATTACGGATGCAGGGCATGCTATGTGTGCCCAATGTTGATGGTTTACGTGAGTTTATTCTACAGGAGGCTCACAGTTCGCGGTACTCCATTCATTCAGGTGCTACGAAGATGTATCAGGACCCAAGGCAGCATTATTAGTGGAAGAGAATAAAGAAGGACATAGTGGAGTATGTAGCTCGGTGCCTAAATTGTCAGTAGGTGAAGTATGAGCATCAACAGCCAGGCAGATTGCTTCATAAGCTAGATATTCCGGAATGGAAATGAGAGCGGATCACTATGGATTTTGTTGTTGTGCTCCCACGGACTCAGAGGAAGTTCAATGCAGTTTGGGTGATTATGGATAGGTTGACCAAGTCGGCTCATTTCATTCCAGTGGTGACTACTTATTCTTCTATGAATGTTAGGCTTTATGGCGTGTCGGTATGCATCATCTCTGACTGGGGTACGCAGTTTATATCGCAGTTCTGGAGAGTTGTACAACATGAGTTAGGTACTCGGTTTGAGTTGAGCACAACATATCACCCTCAGACGGACGGACCATCCGAGCACACTATTCAAATATTGGAGGATATGCTCCGTGCATGTGTGATGGAGTTTGGGGGTTCTTGGGATCAGTTCTTGCCGCTTGCGCAATTTGCCTACAACAATAGCTACCAGTCGATCATTTATATGGCCCCGTATGAGGCTTTGTATGGTAGACGGTGTCGGTGTCTAGTGGGTTGGTTTGATCGAGCGACACTAGGTTATTGGATACAGACTTGGTTCAGGATGCTTTGGAAAAGGTTAAATTGATTCAGGATCGACTTCGTATAGCCCAATCGAGATAGAAGAGCTATGTGGATCGGAAAGTTCACGATGTTGCATTCATGGTTGGGGAGCGGATCTTGCTTTGTGTTGCGCCCATGAAGTGTGTTATGAGGTTCGGGAAGAAGGGCAAGTTGAGTCCTAGGTATATCGGACCTTTTGAGGTTCTTGAGAGGATTGGAGAGATGTCCTACAGACTTGCAATGCCACCTAGTCTAACCGCAGTTCATCTACTGTTCCATATTTCTATGCTCCGAAAGTATCACGGTGACCCGTCTCATGTGTTAGACTTCAGCTCAGTCCAGTTGGATAAGGATTTGTCTTATGTTGAGGAGTTTGTGGCCATTTTGGACAATCAAGTCCGAAAGTTGAGGTCAAAGAATATTGCTTCAGTAAAGGTTCAGTGGAGGGGTCAGCCAGTCGATGAGGTCACTTGGGAGACTGAGCATGATATGCGTAGTCGTCATCCTCATATTTTCACCACTTCAGGTATATCTCTATACTCGTTCGAGGACGAATGTTTATTTTAAGAGGTGGAGGATGTAACGACCCGACTGGTTGTTTTGAGTATATTAGCCCCGATCCCCTATTTATCGCTCTCTCTATTTTATTTTATTTTTACAGGACTTGCCGGGGTGTTTAGTTTTGGTTTCAGGAAAGTTTTTGAGTGTTATGGGACACGTTATCCCTAAAATGGGATTTTAAGTCGTAGTAGTTGACCGTAGTTTGATTTGTTTGAAGATGACCCCCGAAATGGAGTTTAGACGTTTTCAATAACTCTGTATGGTTATTTTGCTCTTAGGAGCGTGTACGGACATTGATTTGGAGGTCCGTAGGTCATTTCGGTATGGTTTGGCGAAAGTTAGAAATTGGTGGAATTTTGGGAAGTTTGACCGCGAGTTGACTTTATTGATATCGGGGTCGGATCCCAATTCCGTAAGTTGGAATAGTGCTACACCATGTGCGTCCCAAGGTGATATAATGAATATGATACTTGTTAATCATGATTAAAATGAGTTTAAAGTCAAAATATGGCTATATACGATGTTTGGATAGAAAATATAAAGTTTGGAAAAAATCGGATTAAAGTTGCGGAAAAATCGACCAAGGATTTGCCTTGTAATGAAGCTTTTTGAGCAATATATTTTGTTTGCTATATGGGGTCATTTTTTGACATATTATATACCAAATTGAAGATTTACGAGTATAGTTTAAAACGCATAAAACCGTTTGTCGATACGACATCAGAGTAGAGAGATATCCGCGTTTTTGCGAGACCGCGCAAGCAGCTCGATTGGGACACACTTGGGACGACCACCGACCTTACGTCTTTTAAAAGATGTTTCAGCCTCATTTCGGGTCATTTCTTACCCAAATTTCGTCCAAAAGCTCTCCAAAACCTTCCCTAACATATCTTAAGATCCCAAGAACCAAACTCAAGGGAAATCATCATCAAAGGTGTTAAAGACTACAAAAGAATGCTTATGTGATGTTGTGGTGTGATTGAGGGATATTGTAAGCTAAGTTGAGATAGGGTTTTGAGTTGTAGCTTCTGTCCAAGGTATGTATAACATCTTCTTGATTATGCCTAAGGTTAATCTTGTGTTGGTTGTGTTGTTTGAGTGAAAAACCATAAGATAGCACTTGAAAGAACATAAGATATGGTAGTCTTTTTGGTTGGACTGTTTTGTGGCTAAATATATGGTTTGTGGTGGCTGTAAATTGTTAGAAATAATTTGATAATGTTTTGGCTGCTGTTGTTAAGATTTTCTAGGTGTTAATTAAGTTGATTGAAGAAGAAAATATGTAAAACAAGTGATTGACGATAAAAATTAAGGTGCTAGACGTATGGGGCTGTATTGGAAGGCATTTTGTGGATGTTTTGAACTAGAAATAATATAGTTCATATAAGTATGATGTTCGGAAGGTGGTAAAAAAATTTATGTAATAAGAGTTGGATTTAAGTTATATCTTGTTATGAGTAAAAACGAGCTTGCCGCTCAATATGATTGTTAAGATAATCGGAGAATCTCATATTGGATTATATTGTTGTTGTTGGTATTGTTGGTTATATTTGTTCTTGTTGGGATATCGATGACCCTTAGTGGTCTTTGGGATTTATTAAAAATAGGGGAGTTGCTGCTCGATTTTTCTTAAGCCATACACTAGCCAAATACGATTGTACGACAATATCATTTCACTTGTTGTATATGCAAGAAGTTGTGTTGAGCTTGGTTGTGTAATAAGGAAGAGATCATATAGGTATGTTAAGGCTATCCCTTCTTTCCGTTTGGCATGCTCCATATGATACAACGAAATAAGAAAGCACGCCACTTTCACGAATGATTCTATTCCTAGAAGTACTAGGGTTATCTATGTTCTTGATTCTCCATATGTCCTACTATCATATCGTCTATTCATGGATCTCATGATATTCCGAGAGATATTATTGACTTATTTCATTATGCACTGCATTCATTTATACATATATATTGACCCATAACCAGATGGCGTTATATACGCGCATCGTATATGTATATGGGGTATGAGGGAAAGGTTATGGCGTTATATATGCACCACCACCTGATCAGCTGGTAGACGTTTATAATTTCGCCCATAGAGGCTGAGATGATATGATGGGATGCCCTCAGGGGCCTGATGATATTATGTATGCATATACCTATGCTGTCACGACCCAATTTTCCCTCAGTTGGATATCGTGATGGCACCTAGTCTTAGGGACTAGGTAAGCCTAACATTTACTGAATAACAATAATAATTAAATAACATCTAACAATTTTTGAAATAGAAATCTCTAGATATTTACAATTCCCAAAACCGGTAGTACAAGTCATAAGTTCTACAGAGTTTGCTACAAATTTCTAAATACAATTGTTTGGAAATTGGTAAAACAGTATGAATACAAAATAGGAAGGTGACTTTGAAGCCTGCGAACGCAACATCAGGTTTACCTTGAGTCTCCACAACAACAGTCTGCACAGCTAGCTAATGATCAACTGACGTCGAAATACCTGGATCTGCACAAAAATGTGCAGAACGGTAGTATGAGTACACCACGGCGGTACCCAGCAAGTATCAAGCCTAACCTTAGTGGAGCAGTGATGAGGAACAGTCAAGACACCTACTAGACTAAATAACCTGAACAAGTATATGTATAGAAACAACATAGTATGATATCTATATAAAGACTACGTGAAGTGGTAATTTATACGGTGAATTTCAGTAAGAAAAGGATACAAAAACTATCAGCGGAACACCATAATAATGACATAGAAAAAAACGAATGGAAACATAGCCTAAATCCGATGAACACAACTAAAAGAAGGGCAGGTAGCAACTAGATGAAAAACAACCACTTTCAAACCACGTTTTTAGTCAATAAAATCCACGAGGTACCGAACTTCATACTATTCACAACTCACGGGTCCCAATACCTGAACCCTAACACTTGGCATCTTGTGCCCTCATTACACTTCATAACCACACTGACGACTCACGTGCCAAATAGAGCCATTCTCACATAGAAGGAAAGTAAACAAGGGTGTGCATCTATACTCAGCAATATCAAGAAAACCTCTTAACCGATAAAAGTACTCAACCACGTGTATGCTTGTGCAAGTGTCCTAACATGGTTCATGCCAGCTAGTAAGTATAGGAAAAGAAATGGACAGCGCGTAGAATGTTTTGTCATAACTTTCCACAAGATAAAGCTCGCACAAGTAAGTGTACCACTACATAAACATCAACAACAAAATGCCCCCAGGCCATCACAAGTCATCACAAATCAATCTCTGACATAGCTCACCTTGTCTCGCCACATGTGCAATAATAAAGTAATTGCCCGCCTTGTCTCACCACACATGCATAACAATGTTCCCACCTTGTCTCGCCACATGCGCAACCCACATATATATATCCCGCCTTGTCGCGCCGCATGTGCAAATATCAACAGTAACAATAGTACGACAGAAACCTCGTGCAACCCAATAACAACAACCGCACGGCAGAAACCTCGTGCATCATAATAACAACTGCATGGCAGAAACCTCGTGCCTCACAACAACAAGTTCAATGGAAACAATGACAATAAATACAAGAGTGCGACAATTAAATCAACTCAAGAACTTTAAATCATAAGGAAACGGTAGAACTAGTTCACAAGAAATAACCACGATAGAGAATACGACGTAATAAGAACAACTCAACAAGGGAGGAAAAAATATGTAACTATGGTCCCACAATGTACGGTTCAACAACGAGGAAACTAACACGAGTCAAATAATTCCAAATAAGGGCAAGTCAACTAAGGCATAGGATATCTAAGCTTCTTTTAAGGGTGAGCAATTACGAAAGAGATACAACCAATTCAAATAAAGGTAGGCAGCGGGAGGAAAACCATAACCTCAATTAAGGGTGAAGATTTACAAAAGGGGTAACTACAACTTCAAATAAAGATAAGCAGTTTAGGAAAAAGATAACATGGCTATAGAAGAGATAACAGTTTTAACTAAGGCACATATGAATCAAGTAACAATAATAGTGGATCATGAAATGATTGATTCTAATTAAGCAGGTAGATGTGGAACTAGTAATTAAGGAATGTAATCATAACAAGAACAACTGCATATTCAATGAATACTAGGATCTAGGAACCCTAAAAGGCCAATTTCCACAAATAAGTCCAAGCACTCACTCGTCACCTTGTGTACACAAACTACAATCAACATAGAAGACTCAAATCCTAAGGGGTAGTTCCCCCACACAAAGTTAGGCAAGATACTTACCTCAAAGAAGATAGACCGATACTCTAAAATGAACTTCTCGGGTGAAATGACCTCCGGGCGGCTCAAATCTAACCAAAATAACTTCAAAGCACAAATAAAACTGATAAGAAACTATTTCAGATTATAAAGCGTCAATCTTTATCAAAATTTAAAAATCGACCAAAAAGTCGACCCTCGTCACCTCAGAACCCGACAAATTTCACAAAAACCCGAACACCCATTATGATACGAGTTCAACCATACAAAAATTATCAAATTTCGATACCATTTCGTCCCTCAAATCATGATTTTTCATTTTGAAATTTTTCTTCAAAACCTCCATTTTCCTCAACTCAAAATACATATTACATGATACAAATACAGATAAAATCATGGAATATAATAAATTCTAGGTGAAGAACACTTACCCAATCGATTTGCTTGAAAACCCCACGAAATATCTCCCAAAAACGAAGTCGAAAACTCAAAATATAGTGAAAATGGCCAAACCCTCGATTATAAAGCTTCTTCCCAGACGTGACCGCACCTGAGACATAATTAACCGCTTCTGTGCAACCGCAGGTGCGCATATCCAAACCACACTTGCACTCTCCTCTCGCTTCTGCGCCCCACAATCCGCTTCTGCGTACAAATTCTCCGCATTTGCGGAGACTGCCAAGTCTAGCTCTTCTCGCATCTACGTCTCCATCTTTGCACCTACGATTATCACACATGTGCCCAAGGTCTGCAGGTGAGATTACACCAGAACTAAGACCTATTCACAACCACGAAAACCATCTGAAACTCGTCTGAAACACACCTCGGGCCCCCGGGACGCTGTCCAAGCATACACCCAAGTTCCATAACCTAACATGGACTCTCTCGAGGTCTCAAATCACATCAAACAACGACGAAACTACGAATCACACAATGAATCAAACTTATGAACTTTCAAATCTTCCAACTTCTAAAACCCGAGTCGAAACCTATCAAATCAACCAGGAATGACATCAAATTTTGCAGGTAAGTCATATTCAATATTACAGACCTACTCCAACTTCCGGAATCAAAATCCGACCACGATATCAAAAAGTATACTTCCGGTCAAAATCTCTAAATATTCGACTTTCGCCATTTTAAGCCTAAATCAGCTATAGACCTCAAATTGATAGTTCGGACATGCTCCTAAATCCAAAATAACACAACAGAGCTAACGGATTTGACAAAACTCTATTCCGGAGTCGTCTTCATATAGTTCCGACTGAGGTCAAAATCCTAAGACTTAAGCTTCCGTTTTAGGCGCTAAGTGTCCCAAAATACTCCGAATCATCCGGTAATTGAATTCAACCACGCACGCAAGTCAATGCACATAATACAAAGCTGCTCAAGACCTTATGCCACCAGGACTTAAATTCTCAAAATGACTGGTTGGGTCGTTACCTATGCACGATATGGCATTTATACGCATACACATGACAATATAAATATTTTCATGATTCATAGAGCTATTCAGACTTACAGGTTGAGTTCTTTACTCCATGTTTCTTTCATGCCTTTTATATATTGATTTTTATGCCTTACATACTCGGTACATTATTCGTACTGATGCCCCTATGGCTTGGGGGTTCTGCGTTTCATGTCCGTAGGTGCAGGTAGACAGGCTGACGGACCCCCTCATTAGGATCCTATCCCAGCGAGAGTTGGTGTACTCCATTTGATCCGGAGCTGCTATTGGGTTTTGTTATGATACTTTTGTATACATATAAGGGTATGACGGGCCCTAGTCCCGTCCTTTATACATGTGTACACTCTATTAGAGGTATGTAGACAGTCATCTATAGTTGGATAGTATGTGGTCTTATCGGCTCGTCCTACTATATTCCGCATGTATATGTATATATGTCTTTTGAGTATGTCTCATCACGTATGTTATTCACATGATTCAGCAATTTAGGGGTAGATGTTATGCATGATCTACACTTATTTCATATTTATATATTAGACGTATGATTAGGGGTGTTCGGTAGGTAGAACTCGGGCACTCATCAAAGTCCATCGGTTTGGGTCATGACAAATAAGTCTGTAATGTCAATTATAACTTGTGTGAAATATTTGGTGTCAATCGGAGATTTTTTGGTATGAATTGGCATCGATTTTAGAATTCAAAAGTTTATAAGTTCTTAGGCTTGAATCAATGCGTGAATCGTGTTTTTAGCATTGTTTGATGTGGTTTTTGGCGTCGAGTAGGTCCGTTTGGTAATTTGGAACTAGTTGGTATATTCGGGCGGGGTCCCGAGGGCCCCGGGTGGGATTCGGATCGATATCAGATAATTTTTGTACTTAATGCATTGCTGATACTGGGAAGGTTCTGGTGTCTTCACACCTGCTGAGGGATAGGCCGCAGGTGCGGGCTCACAAATGTGATCCATTGGTCTAAGAACCAGATTTGGTCTAGCCTAGCTGGGATCGCGGGTACGATCATGTGTCTGCAGGAGCGGACTCACGGATGTAGAAGTTTCCCTCGCAGAACTGGAAATTGGGAAATAGCCTTGGGCTTGATTGCAGGTGAGATACTTTCATCGCATAAGCAGTCTCTCTGACGAGAGCCCTCATCTACAGAAGCGGTCTCGCAGACGCGAGCCCTTATCCGTAGAAGCAGAAGCCCTAAACTTAAGTTGGGACCGCACATGCGATGGTTTTTCCGCAGGTGTGACGTCGTAGAAGTGATCCAAAGCCACAGAAGCGGAAGTCGCTGGGAAGAAAAGGGGAATTCGAGGGTTTGATTTCATAATTCATTTTGGGATTTCGAGAGCTCGTATTAAGGCGATATTTGAGGGATTGTTAGGGTAAGAGTTCTTAACTCGTTTTTGATTAAATTCCACTAATTTATTTTTAATTTCTTCATTTAGTTAATGACTTGGGTTGAAAATTTGGGGAAAAGGTGTTAATGTTCTTAGACTAAATTCTAGAGTTTTGAAAGTCGAAATGGGATCGAATTTGAATAATTCTTATATCGCTGGACTCGATATCGAATGGGTGTTCGATTTTTATAATTTTGGTCTGGTTCCGAGACGCGGGCCCGAGTTGACTTTGTGGGGCAATTTTCCAATTCTTTGCCAAAACTATTATTTGATTATTTAGATTAGTTTCTTATAGTTATATTTATAGTATGAAATTATTTTGGTTAGATTCACTTCTAATTGATTGATTTAGCATGGTTTGAGGTAAATGACTTGTCTAACTTTGTGTGGGAGAAATCCCCCTTGGGATTTAGTACTGTTGTTATAATATTTTATATGTGAGGTCCATGTACACAAGGTGAAATGTTGAAATTCTGGTTTTAGCTATGTAGTTTCCTTTTCATGCTTTAATTGAGTTACTTTAGCATGTTATAGTCACCATGTTTAGCCTAATTTCACATGTCTACTTGTCTTATCTCTTATTTGCAACTTGTACTACATGTTTAGTTGAATTACCTGCTTCCTTAATTCCGCATTCATTATTTAACTGTGGAAATCCTTTACTTGAAATTGCTATCCTTAAAATCTCTTGTTGTTGAGTTTGGTGTTGAGCTGTAAAGGCTGTGGTTTCTACCGAGGCAAGGTGTAAATTGTGAAGTGTCATTGTATCTAGTTGTTATCTTTTGGCTTCCGTGTTATTGTTGAGGTGATTGTTTGGTTGTGTGCACGAGGTTACTGCCGTGCGGTTGTTATTGTGTGCACGAGATTTCTGCTGTGCGGTTGTTATTATTCACATGAGGTTTGTGTCATATCGTTGTGATTATTGATACGCATACGGTGGTATAAGGTCTGTATGTTGAAATGCATGCGGTGAGATAAGGTGGGCTTGATACGCATGGCTAGTAGGGAAACTACTAGAAGCCATGCGGTGTGATAAGGTTGGCTAAAACATGGGGTGCTATTTCAGGAAAAATAATTTTCAAAACTGAATATAAAGGCTCGCGCGGTGATATAAGAAAACATTGTGAGTTATTTTCTGATTTGGGACTACGAGGCGGTACATAGGGAGTGACCTTGTTTATCTTCTCTATTTACTGTGTTGTTTGTTTGTTGTTTCCTTAACGTGTAAGATTCTTGTTTCCTGCCGTGTTGTATTTGTTTTCTTTGATTCTGTGTTGTTACTTTCCGTAAATTCTTTCTTGTTTTCCTTCCATGTCATTCTTTTTATATCATTATATCTTCTGTTTTGGTTCTTATTATCTCTAGTAGGGCCTTGACCTGAAGTAGTCACTACTCTACCGAGGTTAGGCTTGGCACTTAATGGATACCGTTGTGGTGTATTCATACTATGCTTCTGCACATGTTTTGTGCAGATCTAGGCACATCCTATCAACCTCGGTATTAGCGCGTTGAGTGGCTTTCTTTGGAGACTTCAAGGTACACCTGCTCGTGTCCGCAGACCTTGGAGTCCCCTTCTACTTTGTTCTTCCTTATTTCTTTATGTTTTTGATAGACAATGATGTACACGATAGTTCAACATTGTATCTAGATCTTGTGACTTATATTTCACCGGGTTTTGGAAGTTGTACATGATGAGTTACATATTTTACTTTATATAATTGTTGATGTTTTGAGCTTTTAAATTATTATTTCAGTTATTTCGCATGTTTATTAGGCTTCCCAAGTCTTAGAGACTAAGTACTGTCACAATATCCTACAGAGGGGAAATTAGGGTCGTAACATTTTGAAATTCAAAATTTAGCGTAAAACGGAGCAGCCCATTTTCCAGAGAAAATCATATCTGAATCGCAAGCTTTACCATCAAAGAGGCAAATCAGAATTTTCGTAAAGAAATAAAGTACTGCCGCCCTAAAGGATTTTCAACAAAATGGTCTTTCTTCAAGTTCTCAAATCAAGGTATATCTTGGGCTTATCCTATCTCATTAGAGTAACATACACCTCCATGCTTTAAAAATAAGTTAGTTCTTTTTCACATGTTTTTTTAAGTATAAACATCCTTATATCTCTTTTCAAAAGTTTTTTCAAGTATAGATAAACTAACGCTATTTTCCTCTATTATTCATACCCCTTTTAAATTACACTACCCTTTGTAAGAATTATGTCCTAATATATGGTAAGTCATGTCTGTAAAACCCTGATTAAGGCATAATATAAATAATTGATCCCAAATATAGTCTAAGTCCTATGGAGCTACCTCAGGTAGATTTTAAGGGGTGCCTAACACCTTCCCCTTAGAAGAACAAGAACCTTTACCGATAATTTTACCGGTTAGCAGACTAATAGAAAACATAACTTAGTAACTAAATAGGTACCCTAGTATACCTTTAAATATTAGGTGGTGACTCTCTTTTATCAACAACAGAGAAACCACAAGTTGAATCTTATTTTGACTAGTATAATATATGGTGCAACAGTAATACTCAAAGATATGATACTCAGATTGTTCATAGATACGAAAAAAAGACATGCTTATAAGGTATGACAGTAAAACCCAAATATTTTGCCGAAATCACCAAAGTGTGAGTATGTCAGAAAAACTGAGATTCTTCCCAAAACCATCAACAACAGATAAGGTGTTTCATTATCAGATGGCATGAGGAAAGTACTTATCTATGCCTACATGTTAATTTGCATGTGAAGTCATGAATGTCACAATACCGTACAACACGAGGAAATGCATCTATATGCCTACATGCCAAGTATGCATGACATGTGTAATGAACCACAATGAGAAACTAATGTGCTCATGCTCTCGGAGCAGTCAACCTCACTCAGTACGCTCAATCACTCAGTCCTCACAGTCACTCATTCCTCCCAATCACTCATTCCTCCCAATCACTTGGTACTCGCACTCAGTAGGTACCTGTGCTCACTGCTGGTATATCAGACTTCGGAGGGGCGAATCTTGCCCAAGAGCTAATATAAACCAATAAGAACCCAACGGATCTCACAAAATCCGACAACCCATTCAATTACGAGTCTAACCATACTAGTTCACTCAAATATGACTCCGAATTGAAAATTCACTTTATGAAATTTTAGACAAAACCTCCCAAATTTCACTTTGAAATCATCAATCAAATGAAATGAAGATGTATTTATGAAATATAATCAAAACCGGGAATAGAACACTTTCCCCAATCCATGTGGTGAAAATTGCCCAAATCAGAACTCCCAAACTCAAAATATGACCAAATGAACAAACCTTGGATATTAAATATTTCTACCTAGCTGTTCTACCTTGTTTCTTGTATCAAACAATTCCAAAACTCGCTTTTGATACCTCCAATGGATTTCTTATAAAATTTCAGTCAAGTTAGGCTTTTGAATCACTCCATTTGGCCTTATAATGAAGAAGATATATTGGTTTCAATATTTGAAAATAATGCAGATTTTTAAATACGAATTCAGTTGCAATTTCGTAATTAATCTGAAAAAAATCTAGCAACCCAATTCTTAGAAAAATTACCATAAATTCCTCATACGATGTCGAAACTTGATTATTCCAGTTGCTATGATTCCAAATTTACGATACAGATCTAATGCTTTAATCCAAACAGAAAATTGGAGCTCATTTGCTTAATGTGGTACCATTTATGCTTGAAGAAACGACGTTGAAACACAAAAACGAGCGCAACACAACCCAAACCTATCTGAAACTCACCTGAGCTCCTCGGGACCCCGTCCGAACATACCAACAAGTCCCATAACATAACACGGACTTACTCGAGGCCTCAAATCACGCATAACAACGTCAAAACCATGAATCGCACCTTAAATCGAACATAATGAATTTTGAATATTTCAACTTCCAACACTCGTGCCGAACATTATCAAATCAACTCGGAATGAACTCAAATATTTCATAAAAGTCCCAAATGACATAACGAAACTATTACAATTCCCGAAACCACAATCCTAACTCGATATCATCAAAGTCAACACCCGGTCAAACTTATGAACATTCAAAACCTTCAAATTTCCAACTTTTGCCAAATACTGCCGATAGAAATATCCAAATGCAAATCCTGGCATATGCCCAAGTCCAAATACACCATACGGACCTAGAAGAACCATCTAAACTCTAATCTGAGGTCAAGTACTAAAAGGTTAAACTTGGTCAACTCTTCCAACTTAAAGCTTCCTAGTTGAGAATCATTCTTCCAAATCAATTCCGAATAACCTGAAAACTGAAGTCGACGATTTACACAAGTCATAATACATCATACGGTATTGCTCAAGTCTTCAAATTGCTTAACAAAATATAAATGGTCAAAACGATCAGATGGGTCATTACACCCATGATCATTTAGTATTCACTTTCATGGTGACACTTCCAGCAATAAACATACCTACACTTCTAAACCCTATGACACAGAATTCTAGAGAATCTCAAATAACGGATAACAACAACAACAGTAACATAACCAATATAATCTCACAAGTAGAGTGTGGGGAGAGTAGTGTGTACGCATACCTTACCCCTACCTGGTGAGGTGGAGATGTTGTTTCCGATAGACCCTTGGCTCTCAAAACAACTGATAATAATATTAAATTTATATTAGAGAGGGTTAATTCAAATTAATAAGATTTTAGTCATGTGTTTGCAATATGTTACCTTGGATATTTTTATAAAGAATACTATTTACTAATATAAAAATTTGAGTAGTTTAACTAAAAGTTCTAAAATATTTCTATTGCTAGAAAGTAGGCAGTATTTCTTACTTAATAAAGATTTTGTACACTTTAATACAATTTTTGATATTGTCTAAACCAAAATAGCTTTCGAAAATCTATTTGTAATATTTTTTGGGGCTCCAAAATTTTGGGGCGTAAAGCAACGACTTTATGATATAGTCTCATCCTTGAGCCACCCTATCGTCTGATATCTTTGTATGTACTTATTTGACGATATTTAGGTCAACCAGCTTTAGGGATTGTTTGGTTTGGACCAAGGATATTCTATATTATAATTTCAATAATATAATTTTGAAATTGATCAAAATTTTGGTATGAAATTTATACCGGGTTTAACTTATATTGATAATTAAGCATGAGATAAATTTTATACTGAATTTAGTATCCTAATCACGATAACCAAATGATTCTTAAAAAAATAATTGGTGAGAGAAAAGTTACTAATAACTTCATAGAGTTACCAATTTTGAAATTTTGGTTTAATACATAGAAATTTAAATGGCTAGAAATGACCTCATTAAGGGTAAAAAGGAAAATATAAAATTAAATTATTAATAAATATAAAAAGATATTATTTTTTTGGTACCGGCTAAAAAGTAAAGAGTATCACATAAAATAGGACGAAGAGAGTATTAAATATATAGGAGCAACAACTGTTGCACCTATTCGCTGATAAGGAGTGCACTCCACCTATATCCCTGAAACAACTGTAAAATAATCTTCATCTTAGGGTGTTTTTGATACGAAGAAAAATATTTTCCATGGAAATTATTTTCCTATAAAATATTTTCATGGAAAATGAGTGGTTTTATCACTTATTTTCCCTTATTTGGTTGGTGAGTGGAAAATAATTTTCGGAAAGTATTTTCTACTGTTTGGTTAGAGAGTAGAAAATATTATTTTAGGAAAATATTTTTTTATGCTACTCTCCTCACCCTTTTTCCCCCCCCTCCCCATCCCTCAAATCTCTAAAAATTCACACAAACCCAAAAAAACTAGTGTGCTGCTTTGCTTTTTTACGCAAAAATAACGTTAAAATTTGTGCTTCATAACTAAAAAGAAAATACTCTTTTTTTGGTTGAAAAAGAAAATACTCTTTCTACAACATGACAATAAAGTAATTATTTTATTTAAGTAAAAGAAAATACTTTTTCTACATCATGAAAAGAAAATACTGATGTAGAAAATACTTTATTTTGTTGAAATGAGAAAATAATACTTTTTCTACATGAAAAGAAAGTTTTTTTTGTTAAAATGAAAAAAATACTCATTTGTTGAAACGAAAAAAAATCTATCTATAACATGAAACGAAAGTACTATTTCTTGGGTTTTTTAAGCTATGTTAACTTAAAAGAGGGTGAATGGAAACTGGAAGGAAAATGAAATATTTGAGTTTTCCTCCTCGACAAAGGGATATTGTCTCATATTGGAGGAAGAAAAGACTTTTGATGGGTATATATACAATTGGTTTTCTTCTAGCTCTTAAAGAATTAAGAAGAAGGCAAGCCTCGCGCCGTCGTCGTCGCTCACTCGCTCGGCTTCGGCTTCGGAGGATTCGGACTCCTCTGCCCGTCCGTTTTGTGTAATGGAAAAGTAATTTCTCTTCCGGTCCGTTTTTCGTAACGGAAAAGTAATTTCCTATTCGTTTGAATTCCCATTTTACGTAACTGACCCTATTCGTTTGAACTCAACAGGTTGGGGCTATAAATAGCAGTCCATTCTCTCCGATTTTCCATACGAAATTTTGTATTCTCCTCCTTTCTTCTACATTGTTTTAACTACAAAGAAAGCAACAGTAAGTGTGATTTACTACCGATCATTGTGTTCGCTGAAACTCTGGGGTTTGAAGTACCGCTACACCAGTGTGTAATTCGTTCTATCCTGGGAGGAAATAATCCACAACCTCGGGTACTAGGAGGGGATTAAGTTCCTTAAGGAAACACTATGAATTCAGTGGGCTCGGATTAAATTCTATTTATTTTACATTTCTGTTTATATGCTATTTTATCTTCTCTAGAATTTTTTACAAATACAGTTTACTAACAAGCTTATTATTTTCTATATCTAGAGATTAAACTGTGTTCTACTCCATTGGAGATTAAAATCTACGTGATTTTAACGTTTGTTTGTGCCATTATTTTACAGAAAAGACGAATGACAATGGGAACCAGACTGTTCCTATGGTGATTGTCAATGCATCGACAAGCCGAAAAATACCGGCATTGGCACCGGCAGAAAAATTTGAAAAAGTTTCCGGGATTGATTTCAAGCGATGGCAGCAGAAGATGTTCTTCTACTTGACGACTTTAAGTCTACAGAAGTTCATTAAGGAAGTTGTTCCTGTGCTGCCCGTTGAAACTCCAAACAATGAATGCTTTCTCGTGACTGAGGCGTGGAAGCATTCTGATTTTCTATGCAATAATTACATTCTTAGCGGACTGGAGGACGATCTGTATAACGTCTAGAGTAATGTGGAGACGTCAAAAGAACTGTGGATTGCGCTTGAAATGAAATACAAAACGGAAGATGACGGGTTAAAGAAATTCGTTGTCGCTAAAATTTTTGACTACAAAATGGTAGATAGCAAGTCTGTATTACCCTAGTCCAGGAATTGCAAGTTATTATACACGATCTCCTTGCTGAAGGTATAAGTCAAATTAATACTGATGTTGAAAGTATTAATTATATTATTTTTACTAACAGAATTTTCATTGAAGGTCTTGTCATCAATGAAGTATTCCAAGTTGCAGCGATGATTGAGAAGTTGCCTCCTTTGTGGAAGGACTTCAAAAATTACTTGAAACACAAACGCAAGGAGATGTCGCTTGAAGATCTCATTTTTCGGTTGATAATCGAAGAGGACAACAAAGCTGCTGGAAAGAAAGTTCGTGGAAACTCAACAATAATGGGAGCAGACATTATTAAGGATGCTCCTCAAAATAATAGAAAGAGGAAGAAGGCTTCTGGACCGAAAAATAACCCAAGCAAGAAGCGGTTCAACAGAAATTGCTACAACTATGGGAAAGCTGGACACACATTTGCAGATTGTCGTACTCCAAAGAAAGACAAGAAGAAGGGTCAAGAAAACAAGGTTGAAAAGCACGAAGATGTTGATGACTTGTGTGCTATGCTTTCTGAATGCAACCTGGTGGGAAATCTTAAGGAGTGGTGGATTGATTCTGGATCCACTCGCCATGTTTGTGCTGTTCGAGAAGTGTTTGCTACATATGCTCCCGTTGGACCCGAAGAGACGCTTTCTATAGGAAAATCTGCAACGGCCAAAATTGAAGGATGTGGCAAGATATTTCTGAAAATGACATATGGCAAAGTGGTAACTCTGAACAACGTCCTTCATGTTCCCGAGATTAGGAAGAACTTAGTATCTGCTGGACTTCTCGTTAAGAACGGGTTTAAATATATTTTTGTATCTGATAAGGTTGTAATAAGTAAGAATGAGATGTTTGTAGGAAAAGGTTACCTCACTGAGGGCCTTTTCAAACAGAATATAATGGTCGTTGAGAATAATAAAACTTCACCTTCTTCTTACTTACTTGAGTCAAATGAATCATGGCATATACATTTGGGACATGTCAATTATAAAACCTTGCGAAAAATGATTAATTTGGAAGTATTGCCTAAGTTTGAATGCGACAAATCAAAATGTTAAATATTCGTGGAAGCTAAGTATGTTAAACATCCTTATAAGTCAGTTGAAATAAATTAAAATCCTTTAGACTTACAGATATTTGCGAGATGAAGTCAATACCATCTCGTGGTGGAAAGAAGTGTTTCATAAATTTTATTGACGACTGTACTCGATATTGCTATGTTTACTTACTTAATAGTAAAGATGAAGCAATAGACGCATTCAAGCAATACAAAAATGAAGTTGAAATGCAACTTAACAAGAAAATCAAAATGATAAGAAGTGATAGGGGTGGTAAATATGAATCTCCTTTTGAAGAAATATGTTTAGAATATGGAATTATTCATCAAACAACGGCCCCTTACATGCTGCAATCCAATGGGATTGCGGAAAGAAAGAATCGTTCATTAAAGGAGATGATGAATGCATTATTGATAAGTTCTGGTTTGCCACAGAACTTGTAAGGGGAAGCCATTCTTACGGCTAACCAGATACTAAATCAAGTACCCCATAGCAAAACGCAATCGATTCCATATAAAAAATAGAAAGGAAGGAAGCCCAACTTGAATTATTTCAAAGTGTGGGGGTGTTTGGAAAAAGTGCAAGTTCCTAAACCCAAAAGGGTAAAAATAGGACCGAAAACCGTTGATTGTGTTTTCATAGGATATGTGACCAATAGTAAAGCATATTGATTTCTGGTTCACAAATCAAAAAATCCCTACATTCATAATAATACAATTATAGAATCAGATAATGCTGAGTTTTTTGAAAATATATATCCGTATAAAAATGAATGTGAGTCGATTGGTGAAGGATCTAAACAACCTCGGGAAGAAACAAAAGAAAGTACGTTTAATCAGGAGGATCCAAGAAGTAGTAAACGTCAAAGAACGTCTACTTCACTTGGACCAGATGTTGTGACTTTCTTATTGGAAAATGAGCCTCGAACATTTAAAAAAACTATGTCTTCTTCGGAATCATTATTTTGGAAAGAGGCAGTCAATAGTGAAATAGAATCCATATTGAACAACCATACATGGGAATTGGTTGATCTTCCTCCTAGAAATAAACTGTTGGGTTCTAAATGGATTTTTAAGAGGAAAATGAAAGATGATGGCATTATTGATAAATATAATGCAAGACTTGTGGTCAAAGGATATAGACAACGAGAAGGTCTTGACTATTTTGATACATACTCTCCAGTTATAAGAATTACGTCCATATGAACGCTAGTAGCATTACCTGCAATTTATGGTCTTGAAATTCATCAAATGTACATTAAGACGGCCTTCTTAAATGAAGATTTGGAGGAAGAAATCTACATGGAACAACCTGAAGGGTTTGTGGTTCCAGGTAAAGAATAGAAGGTATGTAGACTTGTTAAGTCCCTTTACGAACTAAAACAAGCACCCAAACAATGGCATGCCAAATTTGACCAAACAATGTTGTCAAATGGTTTTAAGATAAATGAATGTGATAAATGCGTGTACATTAAAATTGTTCCAAATCACATAGTCATTATTTGCTTATATGTGGATGATATGCTGATAATGAGTAATTACATTGCCAACATAAATGCGACAAAGCGTATGCTAACTAGTAAGTTTGATATGAAGGACTTTGGAGTTGCTGATTTAATTTTGGGTATTAAGATCCATAAGACTCCTCAAGGTCTGGCATTGTCACAATCGCATTATATTAAGACATACTTGAAAAATTCAAGCACTTAGATTTTAAAGTTGCAAAGACTCCAATTGACGTGAATCTTGCACTAGCAAAGAACAAAGGCCAAAGCATATCACAATTAGATTATGCTCGTGTGTTGGGATGTTTAATGTATATCATGAACTGTACACGGCCAGATATAGCTTGTGCTATAAGTAAATCGATTTGATACACGAGTAATCCAGGTCAATCTCATTGGATGGCAATGAAATGAGTTTTGGGATATTTAAACCATACCGAGGACTTTGCTTTACACTACAATAAATATCCTGCGGTGATTGAGGGATACTATGATGCAAATTGGATCACCGGTTCAACTGATTCTAAGTCCACAGGTGGATATGTATTCACTATTGGTAGAGGAGCGGTATCTTGGAAGTCGTCCAAACAAACTTGTATTGCCCGCTCTACAATGGGGGCTGAGTTCATAGCCTTAGATAAAGCCGGTGAAGAAGCTGAATGGCTCCGAAATTTCTTGGAAGACATTCCATTTTGGCCCAAACCGTTGGCACCAATATGCATACATTGCGATAGTCAAGCGGCAATTGGAAGGGCTGGGAGCGTTATGTATAATGGTAAATCTCGTCATATACGATGAATACATAAAACCGTTAGGCAATTACTCTCTAGAGGAATTATCATGATTGACTAATTAAAGTCAAGCGATAATATGTTGGATCCACTTACAAATAGCCTAATTAGAGAGGTAGTTGAGAAATCATCGAGGGGAATGGGACTATGGCCGAGAAAAAATCATTGTGACGATAACTCTACCTAGAAAACTGGAGATCCCAAGATCTAGGTTCAAGGATATCAAACAATGTCATTAATGACGGTTCAACATTGTCAACTAAAATTTTGGTCCATTCTTGTGATGAGACAATGTTCAGTACCAAGGATAAAGCATTAAGTCTTTTTAATGATTTCTAAATTTGATATGGGGTATATCAAATAGTGTATCTACGAGATGACACGTTTAGGAATCACCTATGTAAGTGTGAAGTGTTAGCCGCTTCAAGGAGAAATTTGTAAGGCTAGTTCTCTACGCACTTATGAAACCAGGCGGTGTTCATGGATGAAACGAACACAACAATGAGAACCAAAGACGGTTAAGGGTTGATTGTGTGACTTATGGTCATCTAGGTATACGAGGAAGAAAAGACTTTTGATGGGTATATATACAATTGCTCTTCTTCTAGCTCTTAAAGAGTTAATAAGAAGGCAAGCCTTGCGCCCCCGTCGTCGTTGCTCACTCGGCTCGGCTTCAGATTCGGCTTCGGCTTCGGATTTGGATTTGGATTTGGTCAAATGATCGATTGATTGATTAATGTTTTGGACCAAATTTATTTGTTAATAGTAAATATTAACGTAATATTATTAAATTAATTTTAAATCCAAATTATCTCCTCTGCCCGTTCGTTTTGTGTAATGGAAAAGTAATTTCTCTGCCTGTCCGTTTTTCATAACGAAAAAGTAATTTCCTCTGCGTTTGAATTCTCGTTTTAATTTGCGTAAATGGCCATTTACATTATGGCCGGTTTACGTAACTGACCCTCTTCGTTTGAACTCAACAGGTTTGTAACGACCAGACCGGTCGTTTTGAGAATTTGCACTTCGCTCGGTTGTTTGATGGCGTGAATAGCTCCATAGGATGTATTACAACTTTTGTGAATCGTCGGTTTTGGCTTTCAGGTTATTCAAAATTGATTTGGAGGAATGATTCTCAGCTAGAAGCTTTAAATTTGAAAGGTTTGACCAAGTTTTGACTTTATAGTATTTGACCTCGGATTGGATTTTTTGATGTTTCTGTTAGCCCCGTTGGGTGATTTTGGACTTAGGAGCGCGTCCGGATTGTTGTTTGGAGGTCCGTAGTAGAATTTGGCTTGAAATGGCGAAAGTTGGAATTGTGGAAAGTTTGACCGGGAGTGGACTTTTTGATATCGGGGTCAGATTCTGATTCTGGAAGTTGGAGTATGTCCGTAATGTTAAATGTGACTTGTGTGCAAAATTTCAGGTCGATCGGACGTGATTTGATAGGTTTCGGCATCGGTTGTGGAAGTTGAAGTTTCAAAGTTTAATGATTTCGAATTGAGGTGTGATTTGTCGTTTCGATGTTGTTATGTGTGTTTTAAGGCCTCACGTAGGTCCGTGTTATTTTATGGGACTTGGTGGTATATTTGGACGGGGTCCCGAGTGGCTCGGGTGAGTTTCGGACGAGGTTCAGATCAATTTCATTCCATGTTGCATTGCTGAAGATTTTCTGGTTCTGGTATGAATGCACCTGCAGAGTGTTGAGCGCAGGTGCGGAGCCGCAAAAATGGCAGTGCCATCATAGATGCGAGAAAGGGAGTTGGGCATGAGGATCGTAGGTGCGGGTGCTTGGACGCACCTGCGCAACCGCAAATGTGGTTCAAGTGCACAGAAGCGCGATCGCAGAAGCGACTTAAGGACCGCAGGTGCGAGGTTTTGATGAGTAAGGTTGTTTCGCAGAAGCGTGGAATTACAGCAGAAGCGGTGGTCGCATATGCGATAATTTTACCGCCAATGCGGAATAGCTGGGCAGAGTTATAAAAATCGAGGTTTTGGTTCTTTCTTCATATTTTGAGATGCGGGATTCTGATTTAGGCGCTTTTTGAAGCAAATTTCATCACAAGGATTGGGGTAAGTGTGCTCTACTTAGTTTTGATTATATTCCATGAATCTATCTTTGATTTTAGCAATTGGTTGATGAATTTTAAAGAGGAAATTGGGGGGGTTTGGCCTGGGGTTTGGCCTAAAGTTTCATAATATGATTTGTTTTAGTTTTGAACACCCAATTTGGAGTCGGATTTGAGTGAAACTAGTATGGTTGGACTCGTAATTGAATGGGTTGTCGGATTTTGTGAGTTTTGTCGAATTTCTAGGTGTGGGCCCCGGTGTGATATTTGGGCGGATTTGGGATTTTATGTAGAATTCGATCTTTATAATTTGTATTTGCTCCCTTGGGCTTTATCTGATGTATCTAAAATACTTTGGTTCGATCGGAGGTCGCTACGTGCGTGATGGCAATTTTGGAGCATCGCTTGGCTTGCTTGGTGTTAGAATTGGCTTGTTCAAGATAAGTAACTCTTCTAAACTTAGTGTTGAGGGTATGAAACCCCAAATTACGTGTTGTGTGATTGGTATTGAGGTGACGCACATGCTAGGTGTCGAGCGTGTGGGAGTGCACCCTATGAATTGTGATTCCATTGTTTCCATGGCAATGTATAGTGGCCCTATTTTCGTTGATATTTGTGTTTTAACCATGTGATAAAGTAACTGAGCTGTCAATCATGCTAGTTATCATGTTTAAGCTTTATGCTGATATTGTTAGGACCCATAGAGGTCGTTGCTTGCTGTCATCTCACTGATTTCATTGATATTTCGTACTTAGTCATATTCATGCATTCATATCATATCTCAGACTGGGTTGTTACTTATTGATACTTCAAATCATTGTTCCGGGTCAGTTTTCATGACATTGTGAGCCCGTGGGTGAGACTGGAGAGATTGATGACTGAGTGAGGCCGAGAGCCTAATTATGAGTGACAGTTATGGGATCGGACAGCACGCCGCAGCGGTTATATTGATGATTATGATAGCGCTTGGGCTGCAAGAGCCCCTCCGAAGTCTGTAACACACCCCAGTGAGCGTAGAGGATACTATTGAGGAATGGATTTCCCAGGACAAGGATTTGTCCGAAGTACTTACTACCTGGAGATGGGTATATATACAATTGCTCTTCTTCTAGCTCTTAAAGAGTTAATAAGAAGGCAAGCCTTGCGCCCCCGTCGTCGTTGCTCACTCGGCTCGGCTTCAGATTCGGCTTCGGCTTCGGATTTTGATTTGGATTTGGTCAAATGATCGATTGATTGATTAATATTTTGGACCAAATTTATTTGTTAATAGTAAATATTAACGTAATATTATTAAATTAATTTTAAATCTAAATTATCTCCTCTGCCCGTTCGTTTTGTGTAATGGAAAAGTAATTTCTCTACCTGTCCATTTTTCATAACGGAAAGTAATTTCCTCTGCGTTTGAATTCTCGTTTTAATTTGCGTAAATGGCCATTTACATTATGGCCGTTTTACGTAACTGACCCTCTTCGTTTGAACTCAACAGGTTTGTAACAACCAGACCGGTCGTTTTGAGAATTTGCACTTCGCTCGGTTGTTTGATGGCATGAATAGCTCCATATGATGTATTACGACTTAAGTGAATAGTCGGTTTTGGCTTTCAGGTTATTCAGAATTGATTTGGAGGAATGATTCTTAGTTAGAAGCTTTAAATTTGAAAGGTTTGACCAAGTTTTGACTTTATAGTATTTGACCTCGGATTGGATTTTCTAATGGTTCCATTAGCCCCGTTGGGTGATTTTGGACTTAGGAGCGTGTCCGGATTGTGGTTTGGAGGTCCGTAGTAGAATTTGGCTTGAAATGGCGAAAGTTGGAATTGTGGAAAGTTTGACCGGGAGTGGACTTTTTGATATCGGGGTCAGATTCCGATTTTGGAAGTTGGGGTATGTCCGTAATGTTCAATGTGACTTGTGTGCAAAATTTGAGATCGACCGGACGTGATTTGATAGGTTTCGGCATCGGTTGTGGAAGTTGAAGTTTTAAAGTTCAACGATTTCGAATTGAGGTGTGATTTGTCGTTTCGATGTTGTTATGTGTGTTTTGAGGCCTCACGTAGGTCCGTGTTATTTTATGGGACTTGGTGGTATATTTGGACGGGGTCCCGAGTGGCTCGGGTGAGTTTCGGACGAGGTTCAGATCATTTTCATTCCATGTTGCATTGCTGAAGATTTTCTGGTTCTGGTATGACCGCACCTGCATAGTGTTGAGCGCATGTGCGGAGCCGCAAAAACGGCAGTGCCATCACAGATGCGAGAAAGGGAGCTGGGCATAAGGATCGTAGGTGCGGGTGCTTGGACGCACCTGCGCAACCGCAAATGTTGTTCAAGTGCGCAGAAGCGCGATCGCAGAAGCGACTTAAGGACCGCTGGTGCGAGGTTTTGATGAGTAAGGTTGTTTCGCAGAAGCGTGGAATTACAGCAGAAGCGGTGGTCGCATATGCGACAATTTTACCGCAAATGCGGAATAGCTGGGCAGAGTTATAAAAATCGAGGTTTTGGTTCTTTCTTCATATTTTGAGATGTGGGACTCTGATTTAGGCACTTTTTGAAGCAAATTTCATCACAAGGATTGGGGTAAGTGTGCTCTACTTAGTTTTGATTATATTCCATGAATCTATCTTTGATTTTAGCAATTGGTTGATGAATTTTAAAGAGCAAATTGGGGGGTTTTGGCCTAAAGTTTCATAATATGATTTGTTTTAGTTTTGAACACCCAATTTGGAGTCGGATTTGAGTGAAACTAGTATGGTTGGACTCGTAATTGAATGGGTTTTCGGATTTTGTAAGTTTTGTCCAATTTCTAGGTGTGGGCCCCGGTGTGATATTTGGGCGGATTTGGGATTTTATGTAGAATTCGATCTTTATAATTTGTAATTGCTCCCTTGGGCTTTATCTGATGTATCAAAGTTACTTTGGTTCGTTCAGAGGTCGCTACGTGCGTGATGGCAATTTTGGAGCATCGCTTGGCTTGCTCGGTGTTAGAATTGGCTTGTTCAAGATAAGTAACTCTTCTAAACTTAGTGTTGAGGGTATGAAACCCCAAATTACGTGTTGTGTGATTGGTATTGAGGTGACGCACATGCTAGGTGTCGAGCGTGTGGGAGTGCACCCTATGAATTGTGATTCCATTGTTTCCATGGCAATGTATAGTGGCCCTATTTTCGTTGATATTTGTGTTTTAACCATGTGATAAAGTAACTGAGTTGTCAATCATGCTAGATATCATGTTTAAGCTTTATGCTGATATTGTTAGGACCCATAGAGGTCGTTGCTTGCTGTCATCTCACCGATTTCATTGATATTTCGTACTTAGTCATATTCATGCATTCATATCATATCTCAGACTGGGTTGTTACTTATTGATACTTCAAATCATTGTTCCGGGTCAGTTTTCATGACATTGTGAGCTCGTGGGTGAGACTGGAGAGATTGATGACTGAGTGAGGCCGAGAGCCTAATTATGAGTGACAGTTATGGGATCGGACAGCATGCCGCAGTGGTTATATTGATGATTATGATAGCGCTTGGGCTGCAGGAGTCCCTCCGAAGTCTGTAACACACCCCCAGTGAGCGCAGAGGATACTATTGAGGAATGGATTTCCTTGGACAAGGATTTGTCCGAAGTACTTACTACCTGGAGATGGGTATATATACAATTGCTCTTCTTCTAGCTCTTAAAGAGTTAATAAGAAGGCAAGCCTTGCGCCCCCGTCGTCGTTGCTCACTCGGCTCGGCTTCAGATTCGGCTTCGGCTTCGGATTTGAATTTGGCTTCGGATTTGGATTTGGTCAAATGATCGATTGATTGATTAATGTTTTGGACCAAATTTATTTGTTAATAGTAAATATTAACGTAATATTATTAAATTAATTTTAAATCCAAATTATCTCCTCTGCCCGTTCGTTTTGTGTAATGGAAAAGTAATTTCTCTTCCTGTCCATTTTTCGTAACGGAAAAGTAATTTCCTCTGCGTTTGAATTCTCATTTTAATTTGCGTAAATGGCCATTTACATAATTCCCATTTTACGTAACTGACCCTCTTCGTTTGAACTCAACAGGTTTGTAACGACCAGACCGGTCGTTTTGATAATTTGCACTTCGCTCGGTTGTTTGATGGCATTAGTAGCTCCATAGGATTTATTACAACTTATGTGAATCGTCGGTTTTGGCTTTCAGGTTATTCAGAATTGATTTGGAGGAATGATTCTTAGCTAGAAGCTTTAAATTTGAAAGGTTTGACCAAGTTTTGACTTTATAGTATTTGACCTCGGATTGGATTTTCTGATGGTTCCGTTAGCCCCGTTGGGTGATTTTGGACTTAGGAGCACGTCCGGATTGTGGTTTGGAGGTTCGTAGTAGAATTTGGCTTGAAATGGCGAAAGTTGGAATTGTGGAAAATTTGACCGGGAGTGGACTTTTTGATATCGGTGTCAGATTCCGATTCTGGAAGTTGGAGTATGTCCGTAATGTTCAATGTGACTTGTGTGCAAAATTTGAGATCAACCGGACGTGATTTGATAGGTTTCGGCATCGGTTGTGGAAGTTGAAGTTTCAAAGTTCAACGATTTCGAATTAAGGTGTGATTTGTCGTTTCGATGTTGTTATGTGTGTTTTGAGGCCTCACGTAGGTCCGTGTTATTTTATGGGACTTGGTGGTATATTTGGACGGGGTCCCGAGTGACTCGGGTGAGTTTTGGACGAGGTTCAGATCATTTTCATTCCATGTTTCATTGCTGAAGATTTTCTTGTTCTGGTATGACCGCACCTGCAGAGTGTTGAGCGCAGGTGCGGAGCCGCAAAAATGGCAGTGCCATCACAGATGCGAGAAAGGGAGCTGGGCATGAGGATCGTAGGTGCGGGTGCTTGGACGCACCTGCGCAACCGCAGATGTGGTTCAAGTGCGCAGAAGCGCGATCGCAGAAGCGACATAAGGACCCCTGGTGCGAGGCTTTGATGAGTAAGGTTGTTTCACAGAAGCGTGGAATTACAGCAGAAGCGGTGGGCACATATGCGACAATTTTACCGCAAATGCGGAATAGCTGGGCAGAGTTATAAAAATCGAGGTTTTGGTTCTTTCTTCATATTTTGAGATGTGGGACTCTGATTTAGGCGCTTTTTGAACCAAATTTCATCACAAGGATTGGGGTAAGTGTGCTCTACTTAGTTTTGATTATATTCCATGAATCTATCTTTGATTTTAGCAATTGGTTGATGAATTTTAAAGAGGAAATTGGGGGGTTTTGGCCTAAAGTTTCATAATATGATTTGTTTTAGTTTTGAACACCCAATTTGGAGTCGGATTTGAGTGAAACTAGTATGGTTGGACTCGTAATTGAATGGGTTTTCGGATTTTGTGAGTTTTGTCCAATTTCTAGGTGTGGGCCCTGGTGTGATATTTGGGCGGATTTGGGATTTTATGTAGAATTCGATCTTTATAATTTGTAATTGCTCCCTTGGGCTTTATCTGATGTATCTAAGTTACTTTGGTTCGTTCGGAGGTCGCTACGTGCGTGATGGCAATTTTGGAGCATCGCTTGGCTTGCTCGGTGTTAGAATTGTCTTGTTCAAGATAAGCAACTCTTCTAAACTTAGTGTTGAGGGTATGAAACCCCAAATTATGTGTTGTGTGATTGGTATTGAGGTGACGCACATGCTAGGTGTCGAGCGTGTGGGAGTGCACCCTATGAATTGTGATTCCATTGTTTCCATGGCAATGTATAGTGGCCCTATTTTCGTTGATATTTGTGTTTTAACCATGTGATAAAGTAACTGAGCTGTCAATCATGCTAGATATCATGTTTAGGCTTTATGCTGATATTGTTAGGACCCATAGAGGTCGTTGCTTGCTGTCATCTCACTGATTTCATTGATATTTCGTACTTAGTCATATTCATGCATTCATATCATATCTCAGACTGGGTTGTTACTTATTGATACTTCAAATCATTGTTCCGGGTCAGTTTTCATGACATTGTGAGGCCGTGGGTGAGACTGGAGAGATTGATGACTGAGTGAGGCCGAGAGCCTAATTATGAGTGACAGTTATGGGATCGGAAAGCACGCCGCAGCGGTTATATTGATGATTATGATAGTGCTTGGGCTGCAGGAGCCCCTCCGAAGTATGTAACACACCCCCAGTGAGCGCAGAGGATACTATTGAGGAATGGATTTCCCTGGACAAGGATTTGTCCGGAGTACTTACTACCTGGAGATGGGTATATATACAATTGCTCTTCTTCTAGCTCTTAAAGAGTTAATAAGAAGGCAAGCCTTGCGCCCCCATCGTCGTTGCTCACTCGGTTCGTCTTCAGATTCGGCTTCGGCTTCGGATTTGAATTTGGCTTCGAATTTGGATTTGGTCAAATGATCGATTTATTGATTAATGTTTTGGACAAAATTTATTTGTTAATAGTAAATATTAACGTAATATTATTAAATTAATTTTAAATCAAAATTATCTCCTCTTCCAGTTCGTTTGGTGTAATGGAAAAGTAATTTCTCTACCTGTCCGTTTTTTGTAACGGAAAAGTAATTTCCTCTGCGTTTGAACTCGTTTTAATTTGAATAAATGGCCATTTACATTATGCCCGTTTTACGTAACTGACCCTCTTCGTTTGAACTCAACAGGCTTGTAACGACCAGATCGGTCGTTTTGAGAATTTGCACTTCGCTCGGTTGTTTGATGGAATGAGTAGCTCCATAGGATGTATTACGACTTATGTGAATCGTCGGTTTTGGCTTTCAGGTTATTCAGAATTGATTTGGAGGAATGATTCTTAGCTAGAAGCTTTAAATTTGAAAGGTTTGACCAAGTTTTGACTTTATAGTATTTGAACTCAGATTGGATTTTCTGATGGTTCCGTTAGCCCCGTTGGGTGATTTTGGACTTAGGAGCGCATCCGGATTGTAGTTTGGAGGTCCGTAGTAGAATTTGGCTTGAAATGGCGAAAGTTGGAATTGTGGAAAGTTTGACCGGGAGTGGACTTTTTATTATCGCGATCAGATTCCGATTCTGGAAGTTGGAGTATGTCCGTAATGTTAAATGTGACTTGTGTGCAAAATTTGAGGTCGATCGGATGTGATTTGGTAGGTTTCGGCATCGGTTGTGGAAGTTGAAGTTTCAAAGTTTAATGATTTCGAATTGAGGTGTGATTTGTCGTTTCGATGTTGTTATGTGTGTTTTGAGGCATCACGTAGGTCCGTGTTATTTTATGGGACTTGGTGGTATATTTGGACGGTGTCCCCAGTGGCTCGGGTGAGTTTCGGACGAGGTTCAGATCATTTTCATTCCATGTTTCATTGTTGAAGATTTTCTGGTTCTAGTATGACCGCACCTGCAGAGTGTTGAGCGCAGGTGCGGAGCCGCAAAAACGGCAGTGCCATCGCAGATGCGAGAAAGGGAGCTGGGCATGAGGATCGTAGGTGCGGGTGCTTGGACGCACCTGCGCAACCGCAGATGTGGTTCAAGTGCGCAGAAGCGCGATCGCAGAAGCGACTTAAGGACCGCAGGTGCGAGGTTTTGATGAGTAAGGTTGTTTCGTAGAAGCGTGGAATTACAGCAGAAGCGCTGGGTAGAGTTATAAAAATCGAGGTTTTGGTTCTTTCTTCATATTTTGAGATGTGGGACTCTGATTTAGGTGCTTTTTGAAGCAAATTTCATCACAAGGATTGGGGTAAGTGTGCTCTACTTAGTTTTGATTATATTTCATGAATCTATCTTTGATTTTAGCAATTGCTTGATGAATTTTAAAGAGGAAATTGGGGGGTTTTGGCCTAAAGTTTCATAATATGATTTGTTTTAGTTTTGAACACCCAATTTGGAGTCGGATTTGAGTGAAACTAGTATGGTTGGACTCGTAATTGAATGGGTTGTCAGATTTTGTGAGTTTTGTCCAATTTCTAGGTGTGGGCCCCAGTGTGATATTTGGGCGGATTTGGGATTTTATGTAGAATTCGATCTTTATAATTTGTAATTGCTCCCTTGGGCTTTATCTGATATATCTAAGTTACTTTGGTTCTTCCGGAGGTCGCTACGTGCGTGATGGCAATTTTGGAGCATCGCTTGGCTTGCTCGGTGTTAGAATTGGCTTGTTCAACATAAGTAACTCTTCTAAACTTAGTGTTGAGGGTATGAAACCCCAAATTACGTGTTGTGTGATTGGTATTGAGGTGACGCACATGCTAGGCGTCGAGCGTGTGGGAGTGCACCCTATGAATTGTGATTCCATTGTTTCCATGGCAATGTATAGTGGCCCTATTTTCGTTGATATTTGTGTTTTAACCATGTGATAAAGTAACTGAGCTGTCAATCATGCTAGATATCATGTTTAGGCTTTATGCTGATATTGTTAGGACCCATAGAGGACGTTGCTTGCTGTCATCTCACTGATTTTATTGATATTTCGTACTTAGTCATATTCATGCATTCATATCATATCTCAGACTGGGTTTTTACTTATTGATACTTAAAATCATTGTTCCGGGTCAGTTTTCATAACATTGTGAGCCCGTGGGTGAGACTGGAGAGATTGATGACTGAGTGAGGCCGAGAGCCTAATTATGAGTGACATATATGGGATCGGATAGCACGCCGCAGCGGTTATATTGATGATTATGATAGCGCTTGGGCTGCAGGAGCCCCTCCGAAGTCTGTAACACACCCCCAGTGAGCGCAGAGGATACTATTGAGGAATGGATTTCCCTGGACAAGGATTTGTCCGGAGTACTTACTACCTGGAGATGGGTATATATACAATTGCTCTTCTTCTAGCTCTTAAAGAGTTAATAAGAAGGCAAGCCTAGCGCCCCCGTCGTCGTTGCTCACTCGGTTCGTCTTCAGATTCGGCTTCGGCTTCGGATTTGAATTTGGCTTCGAATTTGGATTTGGTCAAATGATCGATTGATTGATTAATGTTTTGGACCAAATTTATTTGTTAATAGTAAATATTAACGTAATATTATTAAATTAATTTTAAATCAAAATTATCTCCTCTGCCCGTTCGTTTTGTGTAATGGAAAAGTAATTTCTCTACCTATCCGTTTTTCGTAACGGAAAAGTAATTTCCTCTGCGTTTGAATTCTCGTTTTAATTTGGGTAAATGGCCATTTACATTATGCCCGTTTTACGTAACTGGCCCTCTTTGTTTGAACTCAACAGGTTTGTACATTTTGAGAATTTGCACTTTGCTCGGTTATTTGATGGCATGAGTAGCTCCATAGGATGTATTACGACTTTTGTGAATTGTCGGTTTTGGCTTTCAGGTTATTCAGAATTGATTTGGAGGAATGATTCTTAGCTAGAAGCTTTAAATTTGAAAGGTTTGACCAAGTTTTGACTTTATAGTATTTGAACTCAGATTGGATTTTCTGATGGTTCCGTTAGCCCCGTTGGGTGATTTTGGACTTAGGAGCGCATCCGGATTGTAGTTTGGAGGTCCGTAGTAGAATTTGGCTTGAAATGGCGAAAGTTGGAATTGTGGAAAGTTTGACCGGGAGTGGACTTTTTGATATCGGGGTCAGATTCCGATTCTGGAAGTTGGAGTATGTCCGTAATGTTAAATGTGACTTGTGTGCAAAATTTGAGGTCGATCGAACGTGATTTGATAGGTTTCGGCATCAGTTGTGGAAGTTGAAGTTTCAAAGTTCAATGATTTCGAATTGAGGTGTGATTTGTCGTTTCGATGTTGTTATGTGTGTTTTGAGGCCTCACGTAGGTCCGTGTTATTTTATGGGACTTGGTGGTATATTTGGACGGGGTCCCAAGTGGCTCGGGTGAGTTTCGGACGAGGTTCAGATCATTTTCATTCCATGTTGCATTGCTGAAGATTTTCTGGTTCTGGTATGACCGCACCTACAGAGTGTTGAGCGCAGGTGCGGAGCCGCAAAAATGGCAGTGCCATCACAGATGCGAGAAAGGGAGCTAGGCATGAGGATCGTAGGTGCGGGTGCTTGGACGCACCTGCGCAACCGCAAATGTGGTTCAAGTGCGCAGAAGCGCGATCGTAGAAGCGACTTAAGGACCGCTGGTGCGAGGTTTTGATGAGTAAGGTTGTTTCGCAGAAGCGTGGAATTACAGCAGAAGCGGTGGTCGCATATGCGACAATTTTACCGCAAATGCGGAATAGCTGGGCAGAGTTATAAAAATCGAGCTTTTGGTTCTTTCTTCATATTTTGAGATGTGGGACTCTGATTTAGGCGCTTTTTGAACCAAATTTCATCACAAGGATTGGGGTAAGTGTGCTCTACTTAGTTTTTTTTATATTTCATGAATCTATCTTTGATTTTAGCAATTGGTTGATGAATTTTAAAGAGGAAATTGGGGGGTTTTGGCCTAAAGTTTCATAATATGATTTGTTTTAGTTTTGAACACCCAATTTGGAGTCGGATTTGAGTGAAACTAGTATGGTTGGACTCATAATTGAATGGGTTGTCGGATTTTGTGAGTGTTGTCTAATTTCTAGGTGTGGGCCCCGGTGTGATATTTGGGCGGATTTGGGATTTTATGTAGAATTCAATCTTTATAATTTGTAATTGCTCCCTTGGGCTTTATCTGATGTATCTAAGTTACTTTGGTTCGTTCGGAGGTCGCTACGTGCGTGATGGCAATTTTGGAGCATCGCTTGGCTTGCTCGGTGTTAGAATTGGCTTGTTCAAGATAAGTAACTCTTTTAAACGTAGTGTTGAGGGTATGAAACCCCAAATTACGTGTTGTGTGATTGGTATTGAGGTGACGCACATGCTAGGTGTCGAGCGTGTGGGAGTGCACCCTATGAATTGTGATTCCATTGTTTCCATGGCAATGTATAGTGGCCCTATTTTCGTTGATATTTGTGTTTTAACCATTTGATAAAGTAACTGAGCTGTCAATCATGCTAGATATCATGTTTAGGCTTTATGCTGATATTGTTAGGACCCATAGAGGTCGTTGCTTGCTATCATCTCACTGATTTCATGGATATTTCGTACTTAGTCATATTTATGCATTCATATCATATCTCAGACTGGGTTGTTACTTATTGATACTTCAAATCATTGTTCCGGGTCAGTTTTCATGACATTGTGAGCCCGTGGGTGAGACTGGAGAGATTGATGACTGAGTGAGGAAGAGAGCCTAATTATGAGTGATAGTTATGGGATCGGACAGCACGCCGCAGCGGTTATATTGATGATTATGATAGCGCTTGGGCTGCAGGAGCCCCTCCGAAGTCTGTAACACACCCCCAGTGAGCGCAGAGGATACTATTGAGGAATGGATTTCCCTGGACAAGGATTTGTCCAGAGTACTTACTACCTGGAGATGTGTATATATACAATTGCTCTTCTTCTAGCTCTTAAAGAGTTAATAAGAAGGCAAGCCTTGCACCCCCATCGTCGTTGCTCACTCGGCTCGGCTTCAGATTCGGCTTCGGATTTGGATTTGGTCAAATGATCGATTGATTGATTAATGTTTTGGACCAAATTTATTTGTTAATAGTAAATATTAACGTAATATTATTAAATTAATTTTAAATCCAAATTATCTGCTCTGCCCGTTCGTTTTGTGTAATGGAAAAGTAATTTCTCTACCTGTCCGTTTTTCGTAACGGAAAAGTAATTTCCTCTGCGTTTGAATTCTCGTTTTAATTTGCGTAAATGGCCATTTACATTATGCCCGTTTTACGTAACTGACCCTCTTCGTTTGAACTCAACAGGTTTGTAACGACCAGACCGGTCGTTTTGAGAATTTGCACTTCGCTCCGTTGTTTGATGGCATGAGTAGCTCAATAGGATGTATTACGACTTATGTGAATCGTCGGTTTTGGCTTTCAGGTTATTCAGAATTGATTTGGAGGAATGATTCTTAGCTAGAAGCTTTAAATTTGAAAGGTTTGACCAAGTTTTGACTTTATAGTATTTGACCTCGGATTGGATTTTCTGATGGTTCCGTTAGCCCCGTTGGGTGATTTTGGACTAAGGATCGCGTCCGGATTGTGGTTTGGAGGTCCGTAGTAGAATTTGGCTTGAAATGGCGAAAGTTGGAATTGTGGAAAGTTTGACCGGGAGTGGACTTTTTGATATCGGGGTCAGATTCTGATTCTGGAAGTTGGAGTATGTCCGTAATGTTAAATGTGACTTGTGTGTAAAATTTGAGGTCGATCGGACGTGATTTGATAGATTTCGGCATCGGTTGAGGATGTTGAAGTTTCAAAGTTCAATGATTTCGAATTGAGGTGTGATTTGTCGTTTCGATGTTGTTATGTGTGTTTTGAGGCCTCACGTAGGTCCGTGTTATTTTATGGGACTTGGTGGTATATTTGGACGGGGTCCTGAGTGGCTCGGGTGAGTTTCGGACGAGGTGTAGATCATTTTCATTCCATGTTGCATTGCTGAAGATTTTCTGGTTCTGGTATGACAGCACCTGCAGAGTGTTGAGCGCAGGGGCGGAGCCGCAAAAATGACAGTGCCATCACAGATGCGAGAAATGGAGCTGGGTATGAGGATCGTAGGTGCGGGTGCTTGGACGCACCTGCGCAACCGCAGATGTGGTTCAAGTGCGCAGAAGCGCGATCGTAGAAGCGTCTTAAGGACCGCAGGTGCGAGGTTTTGATGAGTAAGGTTGTTTCGCAGAAGCGTGGAATTACAGCAGAAGCGCTGGGAAGAGTTATAAAAATCGAGGTTTTGGTTCTTTCTTCATATTTTGAGATGTGGGACTCTGATTTAGGCGCTTTTTGAAGCAAATTTCATCACAAGGATTGGGGTAAGTGTGCTCTACTTAGTTTTGATTATATTCCATGAATCTATCTTTGATTTTAGCAATTGGTTGATGAATTTTAAAGAGGAAATTGGGGGGGTTTGGCCTAATGTTTCATAATATGATTTGTTTTAGTTTTGAACACCCAATTTGGAGTCGGATTTGAGTAAAACTAGTATGGTTGGACTCGTAATTGAATGGGTTGTCGAATTTTGTGAGTTTTGTCCAATTTCCAGGTGTGGGCCCCGGGGTGATATTTGAGCGGATTTGGGATTTTATGTAGAATTCGATCTTTATAATTTGTAATTTCTCCCTTGGGCTTTATCTGATGTATCTAAGTTACTTTGGTTCGTTCGGAGGTCGCTACGTGCGTGATAGAGATTTTGGAGCATCGCTTGGCTTGCTCGGTGTTAGAATTGGCTTGTTCAAGATAAGTAACTCTTCTAAACTTAGTGTTGAGGGTATGAAACCCCAAATTACGTGTTGTGTGATTGGTATTGAGGTGACGCACATGCTAGGTGTCGAGCGTGTGGGAGTGCACCCTATGAATTGTGATTCCATTGTTTCCATGGCAATGTATAGTGGCCCTATTTTCGTTGATATTTGTGTTTTAACCATGTGATAAAGTAACTGAGCTGTCAATCATGCTAGATATCATGTTTAGGCTTTATGCTGATATTGTTAGGACCCATAGAGGTCGTTGCTTGCTGTCATCTCACTGATTTCATTGATATTTCGTACTTAGTCATATTCATGCATTCATATCATATCTCAGACTGGGTTGTTACTTATTGATACTTCAAATCATTGTTCCGGGTCAGTTTTCATGACATTGTGAGCCCGTGGGTGAGACTGGAGAGATTGATGACTGAGTGAGGCCGAGAGCCTAATTATGAGTGACAGTTATGGGATCGGACAGCACGCCGCAGCGGTTATATTAATGATTATGATAGCGCTTGGGCTGCAAGAGCCCCTCCGAAGTCTGTAACACACCCCCAGTGAGCGCAGAGGATACTATTGAGGAATGGATTTCCCTGGACAAGGATTTGTCCGAAGTACTTACTACCTAGAGATGGGTATATATACAATTGCTCTTCTTCTAGCTCTTAAAGAGTTAATAAGAAGGCAAGCCTTGCGCCCCCGTCGTCGTTGCTCACTCGGCTCGGCTTCAGATTCGGCTTCGTCTTCGGATTTGAATTTGGCTTCGGATTTGGATTTGGATTTGGTCAAATGATCGATTGATTGATTAATGTTTTGGACCAAATTTATTTGTTAATAGTAAATATTAACGTAATATTATTAAATTAATTTTAAATCCAAATTATCTCCTCTGCCCGTTCGTTTTGTGTTATGGAAAAGTAATTTCTCTGCCTGTCCGTTTTTCGTAACGAAAAAGTAATTTCCTCTGCGTTTGAATTCTCGTTTTAATTTGCGTAAATGGCCATTTACATTATGGTCGTTTTACATAACTGACCCTCTTCGTTTGAACTCAACTGGTTTGTAACGACCAGACCGGTCGTTTTGAGAATTTGCACTTCGCTCGATTGTTTGATGGCATGAGTAGCTCCATAGCATGTATTACGACTTATGTGAATCGCCGATTTTGGCTTTCAGGTTATTCAGAATTGATTTGAAGGAATGATTCTTAGCTAGAAGCTTTAAATTTGAAAGGTTTGACCATGTTTTGACTTTATAGTATTTGACCTCGAATTGGATTTTCTGATGGTTCCGTTATCCCCGTTGGGTGATTTTGGACTTAGGAGCGCGTCCGGATTGTGGTTTGGAGGTCCGTAGTAGAATTTGGCTTGAAATGGCAAAAGTTGGAATTGTGGAAAGTTTGACCGGGAGTGGACTTTTTATTATCGGGGTCAGATTCCGATTCTGGAAGTTGGAGTATGTCCGTAATGTTAAATGTGACTTGTGTGCAAAATTTGAGGTCGATCGGACGTGATTTGGTAGGTTTCGGCATCGGTTGTGGAAGTTGAAGTTTCAAAGTTTAATGATTTTGAATTGAGGTGTGATTTGTCGTTTCGATGTTGTTATGTGTGTTTTGAGGCCTCACGTAGGTCCGTGTTATTTTATGGGACTTGGTGGTATATTTGGACAGGGTCCCCAGTGGCTCGGGTGAGTTTCGGACGAGGTTCAGATCATTTTCATTCCATGTTGCATTGTTGAAGATTTTCTGGTTCTAGTATGACCGCACCTGCAGAGTGTTGAGCGCAGGTGCGGAGCCGCAAAAACGGCAGTGCCATCGTAGATGCGAGAAAGGGAGCTGGGCATGAGGATCGTAGGTGCGGGTGCTTGGACGCACCTGCGCAACCGCAGATGTGGTTCAAGTGCGCAGAAGCGCGATCGCAGAAGCGACTTAAGGACCGCAGGTGCGAGGTTTTGATGAGTAAGGTTGTTTCGTAGAAGCGTGGAATTACAGCAGAAGCGTTGGGCAGAGTTATAAAAATCGAGGTTTTGGTTCTTTCTTCATATTTTGAGATGTGGGACTCTGATTTAGGCGCTTTTTGAAGCAAATTTCATCACAATGATTGGGGTAAGTGTGCTCTACTTAGTTTTGATTATATTCCATGAATCTATCTTTGATTTTACAAATTGCTTGATGAATTTTAAAGAGGAAATTGGGGGGTTTTGGCCTAAAGTTTCATAATATGATTTGTTTTAGTTTTGAACACCCAATTTGGAGTCGGATTTGAGTGAAACTAGTATGGTTGGACTCGTAATTGAATGGGTTGTCGGATTTTGTGAGTTTTGTCCAATTTCTAGGTGTGGGCCCCGGTGTGATATTTGGGCGGATTTGGGATTTTATGTAGAATTCGATCTTTATAATTTGTAATTGCTCCCTTGGGCTTTATCTGATGTATCTATGTTACTTTGGTTTGTTCGGAGGTCGCTACGTGTGTAATGGCAATTTTGGAGCATCGCTTGGCTTGCTCGGTGTTAGAATTGGCTTGTTCAAGATAAGTAACTCTTTTAAACTTAGTGTTGAGGGTATGAAACCCCAAATTATGTATTGTGTGATTGGTATTGAGGTGACGCACATGCTAGGTGTCGAGCGTGTGGGAGTGCACCCTATGAATTGTGATTCCATTGTTTCCATGGCAATGTATAGTGGCCCTATTTTCGTTGATATTTGTGTTTTAACCATGTGATAAAGTAACTGAGCTGTCAATCATGCTAGATATCATGTTTAGGCTTTATGCTGATATTGTTAGGACCCATAGAGGTCGTTGCTTGCTGTCATCTCACTGATTTCATTGATATTTTATACTTAGTCATATTCATGCATTCATATCATATCTCAGACTTGGTTGTTACTTATTGATAATTCAAATCATTGTTCTGGATCAGTTTTCATGACATTGTGAGCCCGTGGGTGAGACTGGAGAGATTGATGACTGAGTGAGGCCGAGAGCCTAATTATGAGTGACAGTTATGGGATCGGACAGCACGCCGCAGCAGTTATATTGATGATTGTGATAGCGCTTGGGCTGCAGGAGCCCCTCCGAAGTCTGTAACACACCCCTAGTGAGCTCAGAGGATACTATTGAGGAATGGATTTCCCTGGACAAGGATTTGTCCGAAGTACTTACTACCTGGAGATGGGTGTATATACAATTGCTCTTCTTCTAGCTCTTAAAGCGTTAATAAGAAGGCAAGCCTTGCGCCCCCGTCGTCGTTGCTCACTCGGCTCGGCTTCAGATTCGGCTTCGGCTTCGGATTTGGATTTGGATTTGGTTAAATGATCGATTGATTGATTAATGTTTTGGACCAAATTTATTTGTTAATAGTAAATATTAACGTAATATTATTAAATTAATTTTAAATCCAAATTATCTCCTCTGCCCGTTCGTTTTGTTTAATGGAAAAGTAATTTCTCTACCTATCCGTTTTTCGTAACGGAAAAGTAATTTCCTCTGCGTTTGAATTCTCGTTTTAATTTGCGTAAATGGCCATTTACATTATGGCCGTTTTACGTAACTGACCCTCTTCGTTTGAACTCAACTGGTTTGTAACGACCAGACCGGTCGTTTTGAGAATTTGCACTTCGCTCGGTTGTTTGATGGCATGTGTAGCTCCATAGGATGTATTACGACTTATATGAATCGTCAGTTTTGGCTTTCAGGTTATTCAGAATTTATTTGGAGGAATAATTCTTAGCTAGAAGCTTTAAATTTGAAAGTTTTGACCAAGTTTTGACTTTATATTATTTGACCTCGGATTGGATTTTTTGATGGTTCCGTTAGACCCGTTGGGTGATTTTGGACTTAGGAGCGCGTCCGGATTGTGGTTTGGAGGTCCGTAGTAGAATTTGGCTTGAAATGGCGAAAGTTGGAATTTTGGAAAGTTTGACCAGGAGTGGACTTTTTGATATCGGGGTCAGATTCTGATTCTGGAAGTTGGAGTATGTCCGTAATGTTAAATGTGACTTTTGTGCAAAATTTGAGGTCGATCGGACGTGATTTGATAGGTTTCGGCATCGGTTGTGGAAGTTGATGTTTCAAAGTTCAATGATTTCGAATTGAGGTGTGATTTGTCGTTTCGATGTTGTTATGTGTGTTTTGAGGCCTCACGTAGGTCCGTGTTATTTTATTGGACTTGGTGGTATATTTGGACGGGGTCCCGAGTGGCTCGGGTGAGTTTCGGACGAGGTTCAAATCATTTTCATTCCATGTTGCATTGCTGAAGATTTTCTGGTTCTGGTATGACCGCACCTGCAGAGTGTTGAGCGCAGGCGCGGAGCCACAAAAACGGCAGTGCCATCGCAGATGCGAGAAAGGGAGCTGGGCATGAGGATCGTAGGTGCGGGTGCTTGGACGCACCTGCGCAACCGCAGATGTGGTTCAAGTGCGCAGAAGCGCGATCGTAGAATCGACTAAAGGACCGCAGGTGCGAGGTTTTGATGAGTAAGGTTGTTTCGCAGAAGCGTGGAATTACAGCAGAAGCGCTGGGCAGAGTTATAAAAATCGAGGTTTTGGTTCTTTCTTCATATTTTGAGATGTGGGACTCTGATTTAGGCTCTTTTTGAAGCAAATTTCATCACAAGGATTGGGGTAAGTGTGCTCTACTTAGTTTTGATTATATTCCATGAATCTATATTTGATTTTAGCAATTGGTTGATGAATTTCAAAGAGGAAATTGGGGGGTTTTGGCCTAAAGTTTCATAATATGATTTGTTTTAGTTTTGAACACCCAATTTGGAATCGAATTTAAGTGAAACTATTATGGTTGGACTCGTAATTGAATGGGTTGTCGGATTTTGTGAGTTTTGTCCAATTTCTAGGTGTGGGCCCCGGTGTGATATTTGGGCAAATTTTGGATTTTATGTAGAATTCGATCTTTATAATTTGTAATTGCTCCCTTGGGCTTTATCTGATGTATCTAAGTTACTTTGGTTTGTTCAGAGGTCGCTACGTGCGTGATGGCAGTTTTGGAGCATCGGTTGGCTTGCTCGGTGTTAGAATTGGCTTGTTCAAGATAAGAAACTCTTCTAAACTTAGTGTTGAGGGTATGAAACCTCAAATTACGTGTTGTGTGATTGGTATTGAGGTGACGCACATGCTAGGTGTCGAGCGTGTGGGAGTGCACCCTATGAATTGTGATTCCATTGTTTCCATGGCAATGTATAGTGGCCCTATTTTCGTTGATATTTGTATTTTAACCATGTGATAAAGTAACTGAGCTGTCAATCATGCTAGATATCATGTTTAGGCTTTATGCTGATATTGTTAGGACCCATAGAGGTCGTTGCTTGCTGTCATCTCACTGATTTCATTGATATTTCGTACTTAGTCATATTCATGCATTCATATCATATCTCAGACTGGGTTGTTACTTATTGATACTTCAAATCGTTGTTCCGGGTCAGTTTTCATGACATTGTGAGCCCGTGGGTGAGACTGGAGAGATTGATGACTGAGTGAGGCCGAGAGCCTAATTATGAGTGACAGTTATGGGATCGGACAGCACGCCGTAGCGGTTATATTGATGATTATGATAGCGCTTGGGCTGCAGGAGCCCCTCCGAAGTCTGTAACACACCCCCAGTGAGCGCAGAGGATACTATTGAGGAATGGATTTCCCTGGACAAGGATTTGTCCAAAGTACTTACTACCTGGAGATGGGTATATATACAATTGCTCTTCTTCTAGCTCTTAAAGCATTAATAAGAAGGCAAGCCTTGCGCCCCCGTCGTCGTTGCTCACTCGGCTCGGCTTCAGATTCGGCTTCGGCTTCGGATTTGAATTTGGCTTCGGATTTGGATTTGGATTTGGTCAAATGATCGATTGATTGATTAATGTTTTGGACCAAATTTATTTGTTAATAGTAAATATTAACGTAATATTATTAAATTAATTTTAAATCCAAATTATCTCCTCTGCCCGTTCGTTTTGTGTAATGGAAAAGTAATTTCTCTGCCTGTCCGTTTTTCGTAACGGAAAAGTAATTTCCTCTGCGTATGAATTCTCGTTTTAATTTGCATAAATGGCCATTTACATTATGCCCGTTTTACGTAACTGACCCTCTTCGTTTGAACTCAACAGGTTTGTAACGACCAGACCGGTCGTTTTGAGAATTTGCACTTCGCTCAGTTGTTTGATGGCATGAGTAGCTCCATAGGATGTATTACGACTTATGTGAATCGTCGGTTTTGGCTTTCAGGTTATTCAGAATTGATTTGGAGGAATGATTCTTAGCTAGAAGCTTTAAATTTGAAAGGTTTGACCAAGTTTTGACTTTATAGTATTTGACCTCGGATTGGATTTTCTGATGGTTCTATTAGCCCCGTTGGGTGATTTTGGACTTAGGAGCGCATCCGGATTGTGGTTTGGAGGTCCGTAGTAGAATTTGGCTTGAAATGGCGAAAGTTGGAATTACGGAAAGTTTGACCTGGAGTGGACTTTTTGATATCGGGGTCAGATTCCGATTCTGGAAGTTGGAGTATGTCCGTAATGTTAAAAGTGACTTTTGTGCAAAATTTGAGGTCGATCGGACGTGATTTGATAGGTTTCGACATCGGTTGTGGAAGTTGAAGTTTCAAAGTTCAATGATTTCGAATTGAGGTGTGATTTGTCGTTTTAATGTTGTTATGTGTGTTTTGAGGCCTCACGTAGGTCCGTGTTATTTTATGGGACTTGGTGGTATATTTGGACGGGGTCCCGAGTGGCTCGGGTGAGTTTCGGACGAGGTTCAGATCATTTTCATTCCATGTTGCATTGCTGAAGATTTTCTGGTTCTGGTATGACCGCACCTGCAGAGTGTTGAGCGCAGGTGCGGAGCCGCAAAAACGGCAGTGCCATCACAGATGCGAGAAAGGGAGCTGGGCATGAGGATCGTAGGTGCGGGTGCTTGGACGCACCTGCGCAACCGCAGATGTGGTTCAAGTGCGCAGAAGCGCGATCGCAGAAGCGACTTAAGGACCGCTGGTGCGAGGTTTTGATGAGTAAGGTTGTTTCGCAGAAGCGTGGAATTACAGCAGAAGCGGTGGTCGCATATGCGACAATTTTACCGCAAATGCGGAATAGCTGGGCAGAGTTATAAAAATCGAGGTTTTGGTTCTTTCTTCATATTTTGAGATGTGGGACTCTGATTTAGGCGCTTTTTGAACCAAATTTCATCACAAGGATTGGGGTAAGTGTGCTCTACTTAGTTTTGATTATATTCCATGAATCTATCTTTGATTTTAGCAATTGGTTGATGAATTTTAAAGAGGAAATTGGGGGGTTTTGGCCTAAAGTTTCATAATATGATTTGTTTTAGTTTTGAACCCCTAATTTGGAGTCGGATTTGAGTGAAACTAGTATGGTTGGACTCGTAATTGAATGGGTTGTCGGATTTTGTGAGTTTTGTCCAATTTCTAGGTGTGGGCCCCGGTGTGATATTTGGGCGAATTTTGGATTTTATGTAGAATTTGATCTTTATAATTTGTAATTGCTCCCTTGGACTTTATCTGATGTATCTAAGTTACTTTGGTTCGTTCGGAGGTCGCTACATGCGTGATGGCAATTTTGGAGCATCGCTTGGCTTGCTCGGTGTTAGAATTGGCTTGTTCAAGATAAGTAACTCTTTTAAACTTAGTGTTGAGGGTATGAAACCCCAAATTACGTGTTGTGTGATTGGTATTGAGGTGACGCACATGCTAGGTGTCGAGCGTGTGGGAGTGCACCCTATGAATTGTGATTCCATTGTTTCCATGGCAATGTATAGTGGCCCTATTTTCGTTGATATTTGTGTTTTAACCATGTGATAAAGTAACTGAGCTGTCAATCATGCTAGATATCATGTTTAGGTTTTATGCTGATATTGTTAGGACCCATAGAGGTCGTTGCTTGCTGTCATCTCACTGATTTCATTGATATTTCGTACTTAGTCATATTCATGCATTCATATCATATCTCAGACTGGGTTGTTACTTATTGATACTTCAAATCATTGTTTCGGGTCAGTTTTCATGACATTGTGAGCCCGTGGGTGAGACTGGAGAGATTGATGACTGAGTGAGGCCGAGAGCCTAATTATGAGTGACAGTTATGTGATCGGACAGCACGCCGCAGTGGTTATATTGATGATTATGATAGCGCTTGGGCTGCAGGAGCCCCTCCGAAGTCTGTAACACACCCCCAGTGAGCGCAGAGGATACAATTGAGGAATGGATTTCCCTGGACAAGGATTTGTCCGGAGTACTTACTACCTGGAGATGGGTATATATACAATTGCTCTTCTTCTAGCTCTTAAAGAGTTAATAAGAAGGCAAGCCTTGCGCCCCCGTCGTCGTTGCTCACTCGGCTCGGCTTCAGATTCGGCTTCGGATTTGGATTTGGTTAAATGATCGATTGATTGATTAATGTTTTGGACCAAATTTATTTGTTAATAGTAAATATTAACGTAATATTATTAAATTAATTTTAAATCCAAATTATCTCCTCTGCCCGTTCGTTTTGTGTAATTGAAAAGTAATTTCTCTACCTGTCCGTTTTTCGTAACGGAAAAGTAATTTCCTCTGCGTTTGAATTCTCGTTTTAATTTGCGTAAATGGCCATTTACATTATGCCCGTTTTACGTAACTGACCCTCTTCGTTTGAACTTAACAGGTTTGTAACGACCAGACCGGTCGTTTTGAGAATTTGCACTTCGCTCGGTTGTTTGATGGCATGAGTAGCTCAATAGGATATATTACGAATTATGTGAATCGTCGGTTTTGGCTTTTGGGTTATTCAGAATTGATTTGGAGGAATGATTCTTAGCTAGAAGCTTTAAATTTGAAAGGTTTGACCAAGTTTTGACTTTATAGTATTTGACCTCGGATTGAATTTTCTGATGGTTCCGTTAGCCCCGTTGGGTGATTTTGGACTTAGGAGCGCGTCCGGATTGTGGTTTGGAGGTCCGTAGTAGAATTTGGCTTGAAATGGCGAAAGTTGGAATTATGGAAAGTTTGACCGGGAGTGGACTTTTTGATATCGGGGTCAGATTCCGATTCTGGAAGTTGGAGTATGTCCGTAATTTTAAATGTGACTTGTGTGCAAAAGTTGAGGTCGATCGAACGTGATTTGATAGGTTTCGGCATCACTTGTGGAAGTTGAAGTTTCAAAGTTCAATGATTTCGAATTGAGGTGTGATTTGTCGTTTCGATGTTGTTATGTGTGTTTTGAGGCCTCACGTAGGTCCGTGTTATTTTATGGGACTTGGTGGTATATTTGGACGGGGTCCCGAGTGGCTCGGGTGAGTTTCGGACGAGGTTCAGATCATTTTCATTCCATGTTGCATTGCTGAAGATTTTCTGGTTCTGGTATGACCGCACCTACAGAGTGTTGAGCGCAGGTGCGGAGCCGCAAAAACGGCAGTGCCATCACAGATGCGAGAAAGGGAGCTGGGCATGAGGATCGTAGGTGCGGGTGCTTGGACGCACCTGCGCAACCGCAGATGTGGTTCAAGTGCGCAGAAGCGCGATCGCAGAAGCGACTTAAGGACCGCTGGTGCGAGGTTTTGATGAGTAAGGTTGTTTCGCAGAAGCGTGGAATTACAGCAGAAGCGGTGGTCGCATATGCGACAATTTTACCGCAAATGCGGAATAGCTGGGCAGAGTTATAAAAATCGAGGTTTTGGTTCTTTCTTCATATTTTGAGATGTGGGACTCTGATTTAGGCGCTTTTTGAACCAAATTTCATCACAAGGATTGGGGTAAGTGTGCTCTACTTAGTTTTGATTATATTCCATGAATCTATCTTTGATTTTAGCAATTGGTTGATGAATTTTAAAGAGGAAATTGGGGGGTTTTGGCCTAAAGTTTCATAATATGATTTGTTTTAGTTTTGAACCCCTAATTTGGAGTCGGATTTGAGTGAAACTAGTATGGTTGGACTCGTAATTGAATGGGTTGTCGGATTTTGTGAGTTTTGTCCAATTTCTAGGTGTGGGCCCCGGTGTGATATTTGGGCGAATTTTGGATTTTATGTAGAATTTGATCTTTATAATTTGTAATTGCTCCCTTGGACTTTATCTGATGTATCTAAGTTACTTTGGTTCGTTCGGAGGTCGCTACATGCGTGATGGCAATTTTGGAGCATCGCTTGGCTTGCTCGGTGTTAGAATTGGCTTGTTCAAGATAAGTAACTCTTTTAAACTTAGTGTTGAGGGTATGAAACCCCAAATTACGTGTTGTGTGATTGGTATTGAGGTGACGCACATGCTAGGTGTCGAGCGTGTGGGAGTGCACCCTATGAATTGTGATTCCATTGTTTCCATGGCAATGTATAGTGGCCCTATTTTCGTTGATATTTGTGTTTTAACCATGTGATAAAGTAACTGAGCTGTCAATCATGCTAGATATCATGTTTAGGTTTTATGCTGATATTGTTAGGACCCATAGAGGTCGTTGCTTGCTGTCATCTCACTGATTTCATTGATATTTCGTACTTAGTCATATTCATGCATTCATATCATATCTCAGACTGGGTTGTTACTTATTGATACTTCAAATCATTGTTTCGGGTCAGTTTTCATGACATTGTGAGCCCGTGGGTGAGACTGGAGAGATTGATGACTGAGTGAGGCCGAGAGCCTAATTATGAGTGACAGTTATGTGATCGGACAGCACGCCGCAGTGGTTATATTGATGATTATGATAGCGCTTGGGCTGCAGGAGCCCCTCCGAAGTCTGTAACACACCCCCAGTGAGCGCAGAGGATACAATTGAGGAATGGATTTCCCTGGACAAGGATTTGTCCGGAGTACTTACTACCTGGAGATGGGTATATATACAATTGCTCTTCTTCTAGCTCTTAAAGAGTTAATAAGAAGGCAAGCCTTGCGCCCCCGTCGTCGTTGCTCACTCGGCTCGGCTTCAGATTCGGCTTCGGATTTGGATTTGGTTAAATGATCGATTGATTGATTAATGTTTTGGACCAAATTTATTTGTTAATAGTAAATATTAACGTAATATTATTAAATTAATTTTAAATCCAAATTATCTCCTCTGCCCGTTCGTTTTGTGTAATTGAAAAGTAATTTCTCTACCTGTCCGTTTTTCGTAACGGAAAAGTAATTTCCTCTGCGTTTGAATTCTCGTTTTAATTTGCGTAAATGGCCATTTACATTATGCCCGTTTTACGTAACTGACCCTCTTCGTTTGAACTTAACAGGTTTGTAACGACCAGACCGGTCGTTTTGAGAATTTGCACTTCGCTCGGTTGTTTGATGGCATGAGTAGCTCAATAGGATATATTACGAATTATGTGAATCGTCGGTTTTGGCTTTTGGGTTATTCAGAATTGATTTGGAGGAATGATTCTTAGCTAGAAGCTTTAAATTTGAAAGGTTTGACCAAGTTTTGACTTTATAGTATTTGACCTCGGATTGAATTTTCTGATGGTTCCGTTAGCCCCGTTGGGTGATTTTGGACTTAGGAGCGCGTCCGGATTGTGGTTTGGAGGTCCGTAGTAGAATTTGGCTTGAAATGGCGAAAGTTGGAATTATGGAAAGTTTGACCGGGAGTGGACTTTTTGATATCGGGGTCAGATTCCGATTCTGGAAGTTGGAGTATGTCCGTAATTTTAAATGTGACTTGTGTGCAAAAGTTGAGGTCGATCGAACGTGATTTGATAGGTTTCGGCATCACTTGTGGAAGTTGAAGTTTCAAAGTTCAATGATTTCGAATTGAGGTGTGATTTGTCGTTTCGATGTTGTTATGTGTGTTTTGAGGCCTCACGTAGGTCCGTGTTATTTTATGGGACTTGGTGGTATATTTGGACGGGGTCCCGAGTGGCTCGGGTGAGTTTCGGACGAGGTTCAGATCATTTTCATTCCATGTTGCATTGCTGAAGATTTTCTGGTTCTGGTATGACCGCACCTACAGAGTGTTGAGCGCAGGTGCGGAGCCGCAAAAACGGCAGTGCCATCACAGATGCGAGAAAGGGAGTTGGGCATGAGGATCGTAGGTGCGGGTTCTTGGACACACCTGCGCAAACACAGATGTGGTTCAAGTGCGCAGAAGCGCGATCGCAGAAGCGACTTAAGGACCGCTGGTGTGAGGTTTTGATGAGTAAGGTTGTTCGCAGAAGCGTGGAATTACAGCAGAAGCGGTGGTCGCATATGCGACAATTTTACCGCAAATGCGGAATAGCTGGGCAGAGTTATAAAAATCGAGGTTTTGGTTCTTTCTTCATATTTTGAGATGTGGGACTCTGATTTAAGCTCTTTTTGAACCAAATTTCATCACAAGGATTGGGGTAAGTGTGCTCTACTTAGTTTTGATTATATTACATGAATCTATCTTTGATTTTAGCAATTGGTTGATGAATTTTAAAGAGGAAATTGGGGGGTTTTGGCCTAAAGTTTCATAATATGATTTGTTTTAGTTTTGAACACCCAATTTGGAGTCGGATTTGAGTGAAACTAGTATGGTTGGACTCGTAATTGAATGGGTTGTCGGATTTTGTGAGTTTTGTCCAATTTCTAGGTGTGGGCCCCGGTGTGATATTTGGGCGGATTTGGGATTTTATGTAGAATTCGATCTTTATAATTTGTAATTGCTCCCTTGGGCTTTATCTGATGTATCTAAGTTACTTTGGTTCGTTCGGAGGTCGCTACGTGCGTGATGGCAATTTTGGAGCATCGCTTGGCTTGCTCGGTGTTAGAATTGGCTTGTTCAAGATAAGTAACTCTTCTAAACTTAGTGTTGAGGGTATGAAACCCCAAATTACGTGTTGTGTGATTGGTATTGAGGTGACGCACATGCTAGGTGTCGAGCGTGTGGGAGTGCACCCTATGAATTGTGATTGTTTCCATGGCAATGTATAGTGGCCCTATTTTCGTTGATAATTGTGTTTTAACCATGTGATAAAGTAACTCAGCTGTCAATCATGCTAGATATCATGTTTAGGCTTTATGCTGATATTGTTAGGACCCATAGAGGTCGTTGCTTGCTGTCATCTCACTGATTTCATTGATATTTCGTACTTAGTCATATTCATGCATTCATATCATATCTCAGACTGGGTTGTTACTTATTGCTACTTCAAATCATTGTTCCGGGTCAGTTTTCATGACATTGTGAGCCCGTGGGTGAGACTGGAGAGATTGATGACTGAGTGAGGCCGAGAGCCTAATTATGAGTGACAGTTATGGGATCGGACAGCACGCCGCAGCGGTTATATTGATGATTATGATAGCGCTTGGGCTGCAGGAGCCCCTCCGAAGTCTATAACACACCCCCAGTGAGCGTAGAGGATACTATTGAGGAATGAATTTCCCTGGACAAGGATTTGTCCGGAGTACTTACTACCTGGAGATGGATTTCTCCACAGGGTTGGATTTCCCTTTTTCCTCGGTACTGGGTGACTTATAGTCAGTGTTGTACATGTTCTGGGATGGATTTCCCTGGGCCATATACAGTACCGAGTTGTTGTCCATGATGAGTGGAAAGTGAGAAGCAGTGAGATTAAGTACTCTTAGAGTGTGAGTACATGATTCATCTCGGAGATACATGGCATTGGCATGTACACATGACATACATGCATAGAGACGCATTTTCCTCATTCTCTACTAAGTTTTGATTATATTCCATGAATCTTTCTTCGATTTTAGCAATTGGTTGATGAATTGTAAAGAGGAAATTGAGGGTTTTGGCCTAAAGTTTCATAATATGAATTTTGTTTAGTTTTGAACACCGATTTGGAGTCGGATTTGAGTGAAACTAGTATGGTTGGACTCGCAATTGAATGGGTTGTCAGATTTTGTGAGTTTTGTCGAGTTTCGAGGTGTGGGCCCCGGTGTGATTTTTGGGCGGATTTGGGATTTGATGTAGAATTCGATCATTATCATTTGTAATTGCTCCCTTGGGCTTTATCTGATGTATCTGAGTTGCTTTTGGCCGTTCGGAGGTCGCTACACGCGTGATGGAGTTTTTGGAGCATCCCTTGGCTTGCTCGGTGTTGGAATTGGCTTGTTCAAGATAAGTAACTCTTCTAAACTAAGTGGTGAGGGTATGAAACCTCAAATTACGTGTTGTGTGATTGGTATTGAGGTGATGCACATGCTAGGTGACCGGCGTGTGGGCGTACACCTTGTGAATTGTGATTCCATTATTTCCATGGCATTGTATAGTTGCCTTATTTTTGTTGATATCTGTGTTTTCACCATGTGATAAAGTAACTGAGCTGTCAATCATGCTAGATATCATGTTTAGGCTTTATGCTGATATTGTTATGACCCATAGAGGTCGTTGCTTGCTGTCATCTCACTGATTTCATTGATATTTCGTACTCAGTCATATTCATGCATTCATATCATATCTCAGTCTCAGTTGTTACTTATTGATGCATCATAACATTGTTCCGGGTCAGTTTTCATGACATTGTGAGCCCGTGGGTGAGACTGGATAGATTGATGACTGAGTGAGGCCGAGAGCCTGATTATGAGTGACAATTATGGGATTGGGTTGCAAGCTGCAACAGTTATATTGATGATTATGATAGCGCTTGGGCTGCAGGAGCACCTCTGGAGTCTGTAACACACCCCTAGTGAGCGCGGATGATACTATTGAGGGATGGATTTTCCTGGACATGGATTTGTCCGAAGTACTTACACCCTGGAGATGGATTTCTCCACGGGGTTGGATTGCCCTTTTTCCTCGATACTGGGTGACTTATAGTCAGTATTGTATATGTTATGGGATGGATTTCCCTAGGCCATATGGGCCATATACAGTAACGAGTGGTTGAGCATGATGAGTGGAAAGTGAGAAGGAGTGAGATTGAGTACTCTGAGAGTGTGAGTACATGATTCATCTCTGAGATACATAGCATTGGCATGCACACATGACATACATGCATAAAGACGCATTTTCCTCATGATGTACGGTATCACGTCATTCATGACTTTTACACACATTGATATATGAGCATAGAGAGGTATTTCACACTTGCTATGTGGAAAGGAAATGAAACATCTTACTTATTTTGGAAAGGATATTTGGAAAAACTTACCGTTTTCAAACTATCTCATACTTTTCGACGATTTCGGTAAAGGATTTGGGTTTTCACTGTTATTCTTGAAAAGCGGAACTATTTTCGGTAAATTGTGATAAAGCTGAGCATTTCATTTATGAATTTCTTCCTTATTTATATGCTCTACATTGTTATAAAATATTATTGGCTATTGGTGTTAGACCCGATCATATTCCAGCTCGTCACTACCCGATCATATTCAACCTAAGGTTAGGTTTGTTACTTATTGAGTACATGGGGCCGATTGTACTCATACTATACTTCCTACACATTGCGTGCAGATTTCGGATGTCGATGTTGCTGTGTTCGATGGGATTTAGATTGGAAGATGTACCTGCGTCCCTGTTGTAGCTGCCTCTTGTTCATGATAGCCTTAGATTTTAAAACTCTGTTTCTGTACTTTTCAAACAGAAAGTGTATTTAGTTCATATCAGCTTTGTAAACTCTATTCTTAGAAACTCATGATTTGTACTACCAGTCCTTAGGGAATGTATAAGATTCAGATAATTCCTTTGTTTAATTGTCTTATTAAAAAGTTAATTGAAATTGGATAGTTATTAGTTGGCTTACCTAGCGAGTTAGGTTAGGTGCCATCACTACTAGTGGATTTTGGGTCGTGACAAGGTTGGGGCTATAAATAGCAGTCCATTCTCTCAGATTTTCCATACGAAATTTTGTATTCTCCTCCTTTCTTCTGCATTGTTTTAACTACAATGAAAGCAACAGTAAGTGTGATTTGCTACCAATCATTGTGTTCGCTGAAACTTTAGGGTTTGAAGTATCGCTACACCAGTATGTAATTCGTTCTATCTTGGGCCAACCAAACATAGGAAAACTGAAAAATATTTTTCGAAAAATATTTTCCTTATAAATGTTTGCATTAAGATACCTCGCTTAAAAGTATTAAATATTAGTGAAAATCAAAAGAAAAATGTTACGAAAAACATGGCACATATTGCATACAATTTACCAAATCTAATATGAGCATGTATTCCTCCAATTAAGGCTAAAAGCTGAAAGTTGTTAGTTACAGTCAGATGTAAAATAAGATTTATTTCATTTCAAATTATAGTCATTGAGAGGCTGAAGTTCAGGAGTAAGAAAAGTTGTAATTTTAATCTTAGCATTCACGTCTGTCCTATTGAACCAATTCAGTATATTTAACATAAAATTCATGATATTTTGTAAAAAAGCACTGCTACTTTGGTTGAGATTTCCCTTAATCACAAAACTGTTTCGATGTTTGTACCTTCCTTTAGTGTCAAATATGATATTGTAATTGGTCGTTTATATCAAACCTCTATTTCGGTACAAATCGATAAGCTCTAGATTAACTATTTTACATGGATAATGATAAATAAAATTATCATATTCCGCATTCTATTACTATTGGTAAGCGGTAGATGCAGTGTTTAACATAGATTATGATAAATAAAATTACTACCCTTTTTTTTTTTTTAAAAGAAGCTTTTACCTGTTATTAGAAAATATTTCGTGGAAAAAAGTATTAGGATTGAAATAATCAGGTGTCATACAGAAACTAGCAAAGCAAACCTTGAACGACAATAAATCAGACAATAAAAGAGAAATATATCAAAAGAGACACAAACATTTAATATAATTCGGTCAATTGACCTACGTCCACAGGTGGAGATTATCAACCCACCATATAAAAAGAGAGTACAACATATCGAGAGAATAACCTCACAATGAGGCACACACAAGTGGTAGACTAACACTTGTCTCAATTATTCTCCCTAAATTAGACTCTCAAACCCCTTATGGCCAAAAAAATAAAAAAACCCTTACGGCTACATTGTGGATGCTACTATAAATGAGAAGGAATGATCCTTAATTTATAGAAGTCAAAATATTTTCCTCCAAGAAAAATGACTAGCCAAATATGGAAGGATTATATTTTTGTTGTCGTAAAAGGAAAAATCAATTATGGTAAATATGTTACCTTTCCTTCAAGAAAGAGAAAAACCAAATATGGTAAGAAAATGAGGACAAACACATAACAATTCTCCCTCTTGGCCTAAATTTTCTACAAAATAAACTTGATCCACCTTTTTCACATAACCTTCAAGAAGTCGCATCCCCAAATCTCCACCACGAAGTTTGTCTCAACTTAAGTAGCACTCTGGTCGAATTTCTCATTTAAAAATCATGATTACCATCAAATATGTTGCGGCTAGAACTAAACCCGCCTAGATGAACTTGTCTTGCATCTCGCTCGGATGCCACTTATTGGGATAAAAATAATTAAATGTCACGAGGAAGCTAGTAAAGCAAACCTTGACGATAACCAAGACAACAAAAGAGAAATATACCAAAAGAGATACAAATATTTGATATAGTTCGGTCAATTATCCTACGACCATAGACGAAGATGAGCAATCTACTATATAAAAGGAGAGTTGATCACACCCAACTATCTTTCCTAAGAGGTCTAGCGGTTGTTACAAATAGAATACGGTTTATAAGTTCGGAGTCGAATCCCGCAAGGAATTAACCTACTGATCACAACCACTAGTTTTGCAAGATTTCAAGCAATCAACCTTCAAAAATATTAAATAATGGTTTGAGTGTTTACTAACTAAGAGAAAAGTAATTAAACTGCAATAATTTATAACTAATAGAGAAAATGCTATAGACAGGATTTGGAAAAGTCTAGGGTTATGATTTCCTCTATTGTCGGAATCTCATCCGCTACATTTTCTATAAATTCGCCTAAGTATTCTCTACCGATCATGAGTACTTTGAGTGTCGTAGTTCTCTCTCGAGTAACTACCTTAATTTACTAGACATATTCTCTCGAACTACGCTAGTTGATACTAATTTACCGCTCACTACGATCGCACCAAGGTTTTGTTATCTCTAATCCCGCCTTTAAAACCTACGCATTGATTTCTCAAATACGTTAGGAGTGATGTTGTTCAACAACTACCTAAATGCGTACTTTCTCCCGAGCAGTACACACTAAATAGGCACAGTTAATTGAGAGTTCTTCAACCAACAACAACGAAAATATAGTTGAACAAGTAGAGAAAGATCAACGGAAAATTTATATTAAACGTAGTGGAAAATCATCCTTCAATAGGTTCCATCAAACCCTAGACGAGGGAGTTTAGCCACTCATAAATGTATAAACAATCATCATGATGTTCAAAGATATTAAACTTCAAAGTAAAGAGATAAACAGAGGGAAAACTCGTTTGATTCTTGCTCCACAGTGCTATGTAGCCTTTTTCTTCTCCAAAATAATGTCCAACCTCGTTCTTAGACATATTTAGGGAGTATTTATAGGCTAGGGTTGAAATTTTCAAGTTCAAATCTTGGTTAGAATCTTTTAATTCGCAGCTTTTAATCACCGGTCTATAGATCTCGCGAGGCCAGGCTTATAGCGCGGTCAACCTGACTACAGAGCTGGCTATGCCTGTCCTGTAGCGCGATAAAGCTAAGCTACAAAGCTGGCTACACTTGTCCTGTAGCACGGTTTAGGTACTTGGTGTTTTTGTTCTATTTTCTTGAATTTTCGTCCTATTTTCGCGTGACTTTCATTCGACTCTTTCTTCTGATGCTCCTACACATCAAACAACATAATTTAGCTCAAATATCGCATAATTAATCACTAAACCAACACAATATAGGGCGAGTAATATACTAAAAGTATAGCATTTTGGCCAAACATCAAGAGTACAAAATATCGAGAGAACAACCTCACAAATAGGTATACATAATTGTCATGCTAACACTTGTCTAAAAAATCCCTCCCTCCCTACACTAGACTCTCAAACTTCTTATGGCTACATTATGGATGCTACTAAATGAGAAGAAAGGATCCTTAATTTATAAAAGTCAAAATATTTTTCTCCAAGAAAAAGGACTAGCTAACTATGAAAGGATTATATTTTTCTTTTCGTAAAAGAGCAAATCAATTATGGTAAATATGTTGTCAATCCTTCGAGCAAGGAAAATCAAATATAATAAAAACAATTAGGACAAACACATATGTTGTCCTTTTCTGCTTTTGCTGGGAAGGTTTAATTTTCCGTTCCCTCACCGTTATTCTCCATTATGTCCCTCGAATACCGAAATTATCATGTTTTTAAGCTCTATGTAAACAAACATAATTTTAGGTCGTTCCTATAACTTTTGAAATAAGTTCTTTGAAAACGTGATTTGACTTATTACAAAGTAATATAAGGATCTTTTACACACTTAATATAGTTACTTTAACTTATTTTTAATGCCAAGGGTATCAATTGATTTTTCATCCTCAGAACCAGGAGTGGAGCTAGCATAGAGTTTACGGGTTCAGTTGAACCTAGTAGCTTTGGTTCTGTAATGACCCGACCGGTCGTTTTGAGAATTAGCATTCCACTCGGTGGTTTAAGATATTGAGCAGCTTAGTATCATATATTATGACTTGTGTGTGTGGTCGAGTTTGGTTTTCGGATGATTCGGCATTGATTTGGAATAACAATTTCCGTTTTAGAAGCTTAAGTGAAAAGAGTTGATCGGAGTTTAAATTTTGTGGATACGACTCCGGAATGGTATTTTTATGATTCCAATAGATTCGTATGATGATTTCGGATTTAGGCGTATGCCCGAATTTGGATTTGGAGGTTCGTAGGTTGATTTGATGTATTTTGGCAAAAGTAAAAAGTTGAAGGTTTGGAAGGTTGAGAGGTTTGAATGGGAGTTGACTTTATTGATATTGGGTTCGGATTGCGATTTCGGGAGTTGAAATAGCTCCGTTATGTCATTCCGGGTTGATTTGATATGATTCGGCGCGAGTCGGAGAAGTTAAAAGTTCATTAAGTTTGATTTAAGGTGCGATTCGTAATTTTGATGTTGTTTGATGTGATTTGAGGCCTCGAGCAGGCCCGCATTATGTTATGGGACTTGTTGGTATGTTAGGACGGGGTCTCGAGGGGATGGAGTGAGTTTTGGGGTGGTTTCAGCCCATTTATAGGCCATTTTTAGTTACTGGTTTTTGGCCATAGGGGTATGCATCGCGATCGCGGACATTGGATTGCGTTCGTGAAGAGCAATTTTGCTGTTTGGGCACTGTGAATCGCGATCGCGGAAGCTTATACCTTGCAATCTATAAGAAATTTGGAGATAATCCAAAAATGAAAGTTGTAGCCCTTTGTGTCTAGTTTCAGAAAATTAAATCATTTTTTATTTGGAGTTTTGTACAAAACGTTATAGCTATTACACTACATGCTGTCTGAGAAGAGTTTGGGAAGAGTTAATTGAATTTGTTCATTGCGATCGCGGGAAAATGGCCGCGATTGCATAGAGTAAAATTGTTTTGAAAAATGTTTGTGCTTCACGATCGCGAAGGGTAAATCCCTGGGCAGCAGAACTTATGTTCTAAAAATGAGACTTCGTGTCATTTTGGAATTTTTGGAATTTTGAGCTCGGTGTGAGGTGATTGTTCGGGAGATTTTCAAGAAAAACATTGGGGGTAAGAATTCCTAAGTTGATTTTGGTTAAACTACACGAATATATTATTGTTTTCATCAACAAATTAGTGAATTGGGTTGAAAATGGTACAAATTTTCTAGACTTTAAATTGAAGATTTGGAGGTCAAGTTGATGTCGGAATTTGGTAAATTTGGTATGGTTGGACTCGTGGTTGAATGTGCGTTCGTATTTTATAGCTTTTGTCGGATTCCGAGATGTGGGCCCCGCGTTAACTTTTTAGTCTTAAATTAAAAATGCGAAGTTTTATTAACCAGAATTATTTTCTATGAATTTTAATTATGTTATGAAATTATTTTGGCTAGATTTAAGCCGTTCGGAGGTCGTTTCACGCAAGAAGGCCATTATTGTCACGACCCCAAATTCACCCTCCGTAGGATGTCGTGATAGCACCTAGTCTCCAAGATTAGGTAAGCCTAATAATTTTAAATACATAAAATAAAATTGAAGCCAAATTCTCAACATATGAAATAAATATAAAACTGCATTCCAATAATTTCAACTCCCAAAATCCGGTAGAAATAAGTCACAAGCTTCTAAGAATTCATTCTGAGTGTTTCAATACATCAGAGTCTAAAGAGAAATCAGGAAGACCACATAATAAGGATAGAGGGGGACTCAGATGTCTACGGACGCTGACAGATGTACCTTGAAGTATCAGTGTACAATTAGTTCACTGATACCTAATCTGGTAGGAAGTACCTGGATCTGCACAAAAAGATGTGCAGAAGTGTAGTATGAGTATACCACAACGGTACCCAATAAGTGCCAAGCCTAACCTCGGTAGAGTAGTGACGAGGTCAGGTCGAGCCCTACTGGAAATAATAGTAAATAAGGCAAATATTTATAATAAGGTATTGAAGTGACCGAGAAATAAACGGAATTTACAGAAAGATAACACAACAATTAGAGGTAAACAACATGGGTGCTCCCTAGGTACCACCTCAAAACCCAAAAGTAAATATGCAGTACATGGGGATCTCCTGAGGAACCGCCTCGTAGTCCCAAAAGTAAATATGCAGTACAAGGGGATCTCCCGAGGAATCGCCTCATAGTCCCAAAAGTAAATATGCAGTACAAGCGGGTTCTCCCAAGGAACCGTCTCGTAGTCTTAAAAGTAAATATGCAGTAGGTAATCGGAGGAACAACAAATTTTCAGCAAGAAATCTTACAGTTAAAGATTTAAATCAAATCGAGGAAAGAAGGTAATTCCGCTAAGAATGTTGCACATATTGCAAGTAAGAGTTAAGACACGTAGGCATGTGATACTAGGCTAATCATGATTACTACATATACTAAGGTAACTCGGTTAAAGAATTTAAAAGAAGATTACTCATCTAGAACTGAAATTTCAAAATTAAGCATGTGTATGAACTCGTCACCTCGCGTACACGGCGCTCACATATCACAAAATATTACAACATTATCAAATCCCAGGGGAATTTCCCTCACACAGGGTTAGACAAGCCACTTACCTCGAATCATGCTCAATCAGTCAAGTAGAATGCCTTTTTCTCGATTTTTCGACTCCGATCGGCTCGAATCTAGTCATAATTAATTTGATTCAATCAATACAAATTATAGGAATAATTTCCATATGAAAAAACAAATTTTCTAATAAAATCCGAAATTTAACTCGAAATTCGCCTGTGGGGCCCATATCTTGAAACCCGACAAAAATTATAAAATCTGAAAGCCCATTCAACCACGAGTCTAACCATACCAATTTTACCAAAATCTAACCTCAACTCGACCTCCAAATTTTCAAATCTTATTTTCAAATCCCTAAGTTCAAATCCCCAATTTACACCTCAAAAACATATAATGTAGTCGGATTATTCAATGATAATTTAATATTATGGAGTAGAAATGATCACAAGTGACTTACCTCAAGATTTCCCGTGATTTCTCGCTCAAAATTCGCCTCACCTGCTTTTGGAAATGTTAAAAATGACAAATTTCTTGGGCCCTTCTGTTTTGTACACTGCCTAGTGCTTTCGCACCTGCGGCTCCTTAAGCCGCTTAGGCGGTACATGCTTCTGCGACCAATATGCCACTTCTACGGAGCTTTGTCCGCATCTGCAAACACGCTTTTGCGGTCTTGCCCAGCTCCCCTCACCTCCGATTCTGTGACTTTTGAGTTTCTTCTGCGAGTTTCCGTCTGCTTCTGCGGACCTTGTGCACCTACGATGCCCATAGCGCTTTTGCGAGCTCGCACCTGCGAGCCATGTTCCGCAGGTGCGATTGCACCAGAAAGTAGAAACTTCAGCTTTCTTCTAAGTCCGAATTTGATCTGTTAACCACCTGAGGCCCCCTGGACCTCAACCAAATATACCAACAAGTCCTAAAACATCATACGAACTTAGATGAGTTTTCAAATCACATCAAATAACACTAAAACCATGAATCATACCCCATTTCAAGCTTAATGAACTTAAGAATTTTTAACTTCTACATTCGATGCCGAAACCTATCAAATCAAGTCCGATTGACCTCAAATTTTGCACACAAGTCATAAATGACATAACGGATCTATTCAAATTTCAGAATCGGATTCCGACCCGGATATCAAAAAGTCAACTCCCGGTCAAACTTCTCAATTTAAATTTCTATTTTATCCATTTCAAACTTAATTTAATTACGGACCTCCAAAATATTTTTCGGACACGCTCCTAAGTCCAGAATCACCATACGGAGCTATTGGAATCATAAAAATTCTATTCTGGGGTCGTTTACACACAGGTCTACATCCAACCAACCTTTTTAACTTAAGTTTTTGATTTTGGAACTAAGTATTCCAATTTATTCCAAGACCTCACCGGACCCGAACCAATTACCTAGACAAGTCATATAACAACTGTAAAGCACAAATTGAGCAATAATTGGGGAAACATGGCTGTAATACTAGAAACGACCGGCCGGGTCGTTACAATTATATAGTATCAGCCTAACTTTATTAAGGTAAGTATCCTACCTAACATTGTGTGGGGGAATTACTCCTTAGGTATTGAGTCGTATGTGTAATTTGTTTAATATGTAAGTCGTCTACGCGAGGTAACAAGTATGTACTCAAGCTGATATGTGCAAATTCTATCAGTTTAAACTCTAAGGCAACCCTTATGTATTTAATTGAAAATTACCGGCACTTGTTATATACTTTATTCGCCATGACCACTATTACATGATTTGTTTGAAGTTGTGGTTACTTGTTACATTTTTTATTTGCCGAGTTGCTCTCATATGCTTATTTGGAATTATTTTCACTTTGACCATTTCATGAATTCTCTTATTGTTAAGTTGCCATTACGTGGAGACACTTTCATTGTTGATTTATTTTGAAATATTTAAATGGGAATTTAATTTATCAAGAGGCATTGATTTATTTTACTTGAAGTTATGTTTTAAAGTGATGTTTCTATTGGGATTTTTATATATATTGTGTTGAGCCGTGGGCTATCTGTTGTGAAATTATTTGATATTGTTGAACCTTTGGAAAGGTTGTGGCCTACGATCATTTGTGATACCAGTTGATTTCGTTGTGAATTATTGTGATGATAGCACATGTAAATGTTTATGTGATTTGGGTTGTTGTTATGCTGAGTATAAGGGTGGAATTTCACTGTTGATAGGGGTATAAGGGTGGCATTTCACTGTTGTTGATTGTACTGTGTTGTGTGGGAGACTATTGTGTTATTATCAGGGCGGAGAGATAAGGGAGGCTATTATACGAAGTTATACAGGTGGCTATAGGAGAGATAAGGGTGGCTATTGATATTGTCGAGGCGGAGTGATATGGGTGGCTATAGGAGAGATAAAGGTGGCAATGTCAGGGGTGATATGTGATGATGTGTGGTTATTGTGTCGGTAATTTTTAAGTCATGTTGGGATTCTCCCTGTGTTTATTATACACATGGTGTAACTTGTCTTGTTGTTTCAGTGAGCTATTCAATATACTTGATATTACTTGTTGATTTGGGCTGCAGTAGTACACTTGCACATGCATATATTGTAGCATGCTACTTATACTAGCCCACGAGTATGTAACTTTATAATTATCTAATCCATGTTGAGATTGGGAGCATGTGACTATGCCGGGCGGATTATGTTATTGACATGTGAGTTGTCTATGAAGTTGTGATATGCGATGTAGGCACGAAGTGCCGTGAGTATATAATGATTATGTTATTGGCATGTGAGTCGTCCGTGCGTGTTGTGATATGAGATGTGTGCACGAGGTGCCGTGAGTAAATGATGATTTTATTTTTGGCACGTGAGTTGTCCGTGCTGCTCTTATATATTGATATTTTTGGCACGTGAGTTGTCCGTGCGGTTGTGATAGAGATATGGACACAAGGTGCCTTGAGAATATGATAGTGGGTTTAAACCCATGTTTTATGAATATGCGATGAGATATTACGAAGTGACTTTGTTGTGAAGAACTTGCATTTGAAAGACTTGTTTAATTGGTTTTCCTTGTATTCCTTATTTGGTTGAACAATATTTATGGTGTTCTCATTGCCTTACTGTTATGTCACTGGTTGCTTCTTGTGGTAACGACCCGACTGGTCATTTTGAGCTTTAGCATGTCGTTCGACTGTTTGAGGCCTTGAGTATCTTCACTTCATGTATTATGACTTGTACGTGTGGTCGAAATTGAATTTCGGGAAGTTCAAAGTTTATTTGGAAAAGAAGATTCTAAATTCATAAGTTTTAAGTTAGGAGAGTTTACTAATGTTTGAATTTTGAGTAAATGACCTCAGAATCGGGATTTGAAGGTTCCAGTGGGTTCGTATGATGATTTCAGACTTGGGAGTATCTTCAGGTTGAGAATCGGGTGGACCGGGAGCATTTCAATTCCTATTATGGAAAGTTGGCATTTTGGGATAAATTTCATAAGTTTGGGTTGAAGTGGATTTTAATGTTATCGATGTCCGTTAGGAGTTCTGAGCCTTGGAATAGATTCGTTATTCCATTTATGACTTGTGATCAAAATTTGAAGTCATTGCGGATTGATTTGATACGTTTCGGCACAAGATATAGAATTTTGAAATTTAAAACTTTATAGGTTTGATTTGAGGTATGATTCGTAATTTCAACATTTTTTGGCGTGATTTGAGACCTATACTAAGTCTATGTCATTTTTTGGGATGCGTCGATATGGCTGGATGAGGTCCCGGGGGCCTCGGGTGCGAATCGAGTTGGAAACGGATCGAGTTCCGGAGAAGCGGATGATTTTCCAGAGAAGCGGAATCGCATCTGTGAGGGTATGACATCAGAAGCGGAAAGCTGGTACCTTGGGGAAAGCCGCACTTGCGAGGTTGCTTCCGCAGAAGTATGAAAAGTTCCACAGATGCGGAACATCGCTGGGTAGAATGCTTGTTAAGTACGTGGGTTTGGCTCATTTTCACTTCATTTCTTCCATGGGAGCCGACTTTGGAGCAATTTGGGAGTGCCATCTTCATCATCTATTATGGGGTAAGTGACTTCTTGTCATTGTGAGTTAAATACATGAATTATAGATGGATTCGAACCTGGAAATTGGTGGAAATGTAGGATTTTGAAGAAAAATCTTGAATTTGGTATTTTGGATTTTGACCACAATTTTGGAAATGGAATTAGGAATAAATTATACATTTGAGTTCATAATGTTATGGGTAATGTTTATCTTCAAATATATTCGGAATCCGGGCACGTGGGCCTGAGGATTGATTTTATTGACTTTTCGAGCGGAGTTGGGAATTGTTATGAATTGATTTATTATGAGTATTAGAGTATATTTTTATTGGTTTGCACATTGTTTGACTAGTTTTGAAGAGACGAGCATTGATTTGAGGTTTTAGAGTGGCGTTGGAGCTGGTTATGGAACTTCAGAGTGAGGTAAGTCTCTTGTCTAACCATGTGAGGGGGAAACTACCCCTAGGTGATGTATCTATTATGTGTTATTTGTTTCGGGGGCTACGTACGCATGAGGTGACAAAAATACGTACGTAGCTAGATTCATGATATGTACGGGTAGATTTAGGTTCACGCCATGCTATAACTGTACTATTTGAGTTGTCCCTTGCCTATTAAATTCCTTTATTTTTACGTTACGACTTGAGACTAGACTTGCGTAGAGTGATAGACTTACTATTGTAGAGATTTGACGAGCTTCATAATTAGTCGCAAAATAATTGTGCTCCTCTTACATATTCCTCCTGCGTTGTGCGTTTTCATCAAAAATCTTCCTTAAAGTTCATAACTCACACGTTTATTTGTGTGTGGGATCAAGGACCCATTAAAGCTTCTTATTCTAATGGGATCGGGCCGTTCGCCTCGGCAGTCTAATGGATACATCAATGGTTCGTGTCGTTCGACCCTCGGCAGTGCACACAGTATGATTGGATTGGGTCATTCGCCTTGGCAGGATTATGTACCACACTCTCATGGGAACGGGTTGTTCACCTCGGCAGTATAATAGATATATCTATGGTTCGTGTTATTCAACCCTCGGCAGTGCACACAGTATCATAAGATCGGGCCATACACCTCGGTATTTCTATAAATTAATCTTATGGAATCGAGCATAAAATTTGACAAGAAGCCAGTGTGTCAGTGAGATTTCTTAATTTAAATTATGACGACCTATCTGGTGAGGTCCATTTTATATATACTCTAGTTGAGGAGGTAACTGCTAATTGAGAGCCCAAGTTTATTGTTGAGAGGAGGATTGTACCACTTATTTATCCTTGTTTATTTTGTTTATTTACTCCGTCTCACATCTGTTTACTTCATACGGTATTTGATTTATTGGACCACTAGTAAGTGTCGATGTCGACCCCTCATCACTACTTCTCTGGGTTTAGGCTAGATACTTACTGGGTACGCGTTGATTTACATACTCATACTACACTTTTGCACTTATTGTGCAGGTTTACATTTTCTGGTGGTCTCTTGGGCGCGGATGCACAACTATTGCAGAGACTTTACGGTGAGCTACATTCTATACTACAATCCGCAACATACAGAGTCTCCATCAGCATTATTTATATTCTCCTGTCTAACTTGTATTCCAGACGTATGTTGTATTTTATTATATTTCTTAGTTGATGCATATGTACTTGTGACACCGGGTTTTAGGGGTTTCTACTGAATGCTTAGTATGGTAGGTCATGTAACTATTATCATTTCACCCTAAAAATTCTATTTCATATTAATTAATTAAGGGAAATTATGATTTCAAAAGCAATAAATGAGCAATTAAACTGATAAATCACCGTTGGCTTGCTTGACGCCCGCGTTAGGCGCCATCATGACCTATAGTGGATTTTGGCTCGTGACAGCTTGGTATTACAGTGTTAGATTCACTTGGGTCTTACGAGTCATGAGCAAGTCTACTAGAGTCTTGCGGATTGATACAAGGACATCTGTACTTATCTTCGAGAGGCTACAAGGCTATTAGGAGCACTTCCCTTCTTGATCTCCCATCGTGCGATTTGATTTTTTTGAGGCTTATGCCTTTATTTCCTTCCTACTCAATCTTACGCGATGTGAAGTGATTTTTATTAATTGGGCATTGAGGAGTTTAAGTGGTACTTCAGACATGGTGCAAGATATTTTTCCCTATGTGTTCGGGCAGGCTATTATCGTTGCCTTGCGGAAGGATATGCTGTCGTTTCAGCTCAGTATATGTATTGCCTATGGTTTTGAGGCTATGCACAGATCGCTATGATACTCATGCATTATTATCGGACAATGTTGGTATAATGGTAGAGTGCTAGTTTATGTGTCAAGGTAGTGAATGACTTGAAAGAAGGATCTCTTAGTGCGTGGTTTAGAGGTTCGACATTTAATTCCGACGGAGGGAAGGCAATCGGACTATGGGTGTTCGGGATTTGGTTGACGGAGTAGCGAGACTTGATATTTCGAGCATGGTTGAATTCTCATTTGTGATGTGGTGTTGTCGTCCTTGTTTGAACGCATTAAGGTTCGCCGATGTTATCGTCTTCTTTGATTTGCCTTTGAGGCAGGGTGTCGTGGAGTGGTGTCTAAGAAGTGTTTGTCATAGATGGTAGTGTGTAGCGATTACAGAATCAAATCGGTGTTTCTACTGTTGATGGCTCGGGAAAGATGATCTTCGAGGAGGATTAGAGCTGGTAGCAATTTATTCGTTCAGGTGCTATAGAGATGGGTGTTCATTTGAGGAAGCAATAGGGCAGCAAAAGATGAGGAATGACATGGTGGGAGGTGTCTCACGGTGGTTGAATTGCTAGCAGGTCAAGTATGAAAAGAAGAGGTCGAAAAGTTTCTTAAAGGAGATGGTTTAACCGAAGTGGGAGTGGAAGAGTGGCATATGGATTCTATGGTAATCTAGCCACATACCTTGAGGAAGTTTAGAGCGATTTGGGAATCATGGTGGAAAGTGACTAGGTCTACGGATTTTATTTGGGATGGCGGCTACCGTACTGACGAAGATTGATTATGGTAGAGGGGAGTTTGCTTGAAATGAAAAGGAGTGTGAAAATTTGATTATCATTTTTGGATGCAACGTGACTTCGAGTTGATCTCTATGGGGGATGAACCGACTTTTACCGCTGGTGGACGAGCATGGGCTCCAAGAGGTTTACTGATTTTGTGGTAGTTACAGCCAGTGCAGCGTCGTTGGAAGATGTCAGTATGGAATTTCATAGGTGGGCTATCTCCTGTTATCAGATCAGCGGGTGCGTGAGTTTGTTGAAGGTTCTACTTACTACCCAGCGGGAGGTCAAATTTGCGATTGTGGCTAATAATTTGGGATGTTCATGAAAATATTAACAAAAGGTTTGAGGAATTTGGTAGGTTAAAGGTGCAAGATCATGGTAATTGAGAAGGAGGAATCTTTGTGGGCTCTAGATTTAAGTGATTGTTTCTTAAAAGCTAAGTGGGGGAGCCCACCATCTACAATTGGATCACGTGGTTGTCTGCTGGTGCGGTTTCAGATTATCGGTGCATTGGTAGATCAATTATGACTAAGAAAAGAAAACATCAGGGGTAGTTCGAACAAAGGACTTGATGTGTGTGTGCTATAGTTCACCTTATCGATTAATGTGCATGTTTGGGAAGACTCGGAGTTTATGCTTCTTGTGGACTTGATGTACAAGGAAAAACATTCGTCTGAATGCTTCTTGTGAGAGTGTTCATGTGCTAGCAGAGCATTAGAGTTTGGTTATATTCGGGACCAAGTTAGAGTGGGTGACTCTCGACGACGGTCCTAGTGGGTTCAAGAATTAAAGTGCAGTGACTAAGCATTTCAGGTCTGTTGTGTGGTTAAGGATCGAGTTTTTGCAGTGGATTATGAAAAGGGGCTTAGAGTGTTCTATGTTATCATCGGGTTTGCGGTGCAGTATTAGAGAAAAGGGGAGAAACAACTTCGGATTCGTGGAGGGTATTGCAGAATGGATGTACCAGTTGGAAATGTTATTGTGCGCTTGAGAAGGGTATGCGATGGTTCATAGGTAGTGAGACGATGTGGTCTCGTTATTCGGATCACTCGGGATGAGTGCGGATTGAGTTCGTTATATTTGAATGGAGTTATGATTATTTCTAAGGCAAGTCAATAGTAAATTGGAAGAAGTTGGTTCGGTTAGTAATTGTTGAATCAACATGATTTTGACAATGATTAGTTCCTTCTGCGTGTGGAGTTATACATGTGATTTTTGGTTGTACATGCGAGCTTGACAACCCCCATAACTTGATGAATTTGGGAGGTATTTGATTCAAGTGTCTTTGCTATGTAAATTGATTCCAAAAGAGTTATGGCAGTTTAAGACCACGACTTGAGGTTTGTATTTTCTGTGGTTATGGGAATTCAGGGGTTATGATGAATTCTTGTACTCTCATGTAGCGGCATGATAGATGTAGTAAGCAGCTTGGGAATTTGAAGTTGGGATTAAGGTTGCAACTCGGTGTTGATAAGAAGGTCATGAGCTCAGATGAGCAAGAGAGAATTCAGACGTTCAGAGTAAGCTGGCCATTTCCTTAGGCATCTGAGAACGATGTCCTGTGTACGAGGCTTGGTGTATTGATTTGTGGATTCTTGATTTGCCTTACAGATTTAGTACGGTTGGTGGTATGGAGATGGAGACTTTGCTACCTAGTGTGTAAGGTCGTGGGAGTGTATCCCACAGAGACATTTGTATACATGTGACATGTTAGTCACTTGATTGTTAGGGATTGAAGCCAAGTATGGAGATTCTGGTACGGTTGCTAGTGTGAAAGTTTATGCCTGATCGGCGCTCTATTAGGTTGGTTGTGAATTGTGGAAGTTTGTTCCGGTTTGGACGATTGCACGTGTGTGTCATGAATGGGCCATTGTGGGTCCCTGAAAGGTTATTGGCCCAGTATGCTATGATGAGAATCGGTTTGAGGTCTGTTGTTGGGTCTAATGTGGATGTGTGCTCTATATCAGGTCAGATGTGTCCATTCAGCATAGCGTTGCTCACGGAAGAGTATTCGGGCATTGGATGTTATTCTTGTCATCAGCTATTCCATGTTATACTCTATTGTACCATGTGGGTTGTGAGGCGGCTTGATTACTCACACACATTTTGATGTCCTGTGCAACTTGTGGTGTTATATGAGCAGGATCGTTCTTGAGATGCAAGCCATTTATCTCACATTAGTTGTGCTTGTGTTTTGTAGCGTATGGTGCTATCCGTCTCCCCAGGGTTGTATTTTTGCACTTGACGTGCTTGTGGTTGATATTCGATATTTTGTATGTCTAAGCATTATGGCTTGATGGGTATTTTCTTATTTATTGTTATGTGTGGATCGGGTGGCATGCCGTTACGGGTATGTTGTTTGGATCGGATTGCACGCCACAACGGTATCATGTTTGGATCGGGTTGCACGCCACAACGGTATCATGTGTGGATCGGGTTACACCCCGCAAAAGTGAGATGATGAGTAAGGTTCCCTATATCCATTCTTGTGTATTTTGTTTCTCGTTCTCTGAGAAGGGTTCATAGCATCTGTTCGATCATTTTATTTGTTACGCGGGTCGTCTAGTTCTTTTTCCAGATTTCGTTCTTCCTGATGTGTCATAATCAAGTCATAGCTTGTTGGCGCATTGATTGCATCATGTGAGATTTTATTAAGTGTTCGAGGTGGCTTATTGCCTGAGCATCTTGTACTGGGTGAGACGAGGTTATTGGGCCTGAAATCGGTATGATCGGATTTATGTGGGGTATATTAAAAAGAAACTATCGACATTTAGTTCAAAAAAGAGGTAATGGTTCTTGTCAGGTGGGGAGACTGCATGATTTATTGATTCGGTATGTGGTAATGCGTTACTACGCATCGCTTCCATCATGGAAGTGTTGCGAGAGTTGGAACATGGCTTATATATGTTAAGTGTATTACGGGCACCAGGTTCGTGAAATTGCAGCTATATGTTCGAAGGATGTAATTATGGGAAAACAACTTCTATGGTGCATGATGTGATTTCAGCATAGGTGCAAGATCATGTTTTGGTACTGTGTATAATGGTTGATGTGGTGTCCGTATGTTAGAATCAGGTCTTGTAGAGAAATTATGGAAGTTGGAAATTGGTTCTAAAGCTGGTTTGCTAAGGTTGTAAGAATGATCTTCAGTCTGTCTCGAACTAATGTGCTCAACTGGGTTGTGGTGGCACGGGTATGTGCACGAGATGCTAAACAGTGATTTTGGACAACTCCAGATCAGTCCTCAGCACGTTCGAGGATGAACATATGTTTAAGTGGGGGAAATGCAACGACCCGATCGGTCGTCTTGAGCTCTAGCACGTCGTTCGGAGGTTTGAGGCCTTGAGTAGCTTCACTTCATGTATTATGACTTGTACGTGTGGTCAGAATTGAATTTCGGGAAGTTCGGAGTTGATTTGGAAAAGAAAATTCTAAATTCGGAAGCTTTAAGGTTTGACGTTTGAGTAAACGATCTCGGAATCGAGGTTTGAAGGTTCCAATAGGTTCGTATGATGATTTCAGACTTGGGCGTATGTTTGGGTTGAGAAGCGGGTGGCCCGGGAGCATTTCAACGCACATTATGGAAAGTTGCCATTTTGGGATGAATTTCATAAGTTTGGGTGGAAGTGGATTTTTATGTTATCGATGTCTATTTGGGGTTCCGAGCCTTTCTCGCTATGCCATTTATGACTCGCGTGTAAAATTTGAAGTCATTCCAGATTGATTTGATACGTTTCGGCACAAGATATATAATTTAGAAATTTGAAAATTTATAAGTTTGATTTGAGGCGCGATTTGTAATTTTGAAGTTTTTTGGCGTTATTTGAGACCTCGACTAAGTCCGTGTCATGTTTTGAGATGTGTTGGTATGGCTGGAGGGGATCTCGGGGGCCTCGGGTGCGAATCGGGTTGGAAACGGATCGAGTTTTGACTTGGAAGAATTTGCTGAGGCAGTTGAGTTCTGGTGCAATCGCACCTGCGTGGAAATGGTCACAGGTGCGAGCTCATAAAAGTGTTCATGTCGCGCCCCATTTTCTCGCAGAAGCGGGCCTCGACGTGTGACAACTGTTTTAAATGGATAAAAGAGAAGAGTCGCCACCTAACGATTTTTAAGGTGCATTAGGGCACCTATTTGCAAATAATTTTGTTTGACTAGTCCGTGTCACCAAAGATCGGGTAAGGGGTCAAGTTACCTCAAAAAGAAGGTGTTAGGCATTCTTCGAGGTCCATAACTGTGGGTCCCAGCCGAACTTTAAAACTATTTGGATTATGTGATTAGGATAGGTGATCAAATAAACAAAGGGAAGCATAGAAGTCGAAGAGTCTTATCATAACACATTGGGAATTGGTACAAATCCTAAATGATTACAAGGATACAAATGCATTGGTCTATGTTAAATGACTAAATGTAAATGCCAAGTATTTAAAGGAAAGAGGGGGTCCTAAGTTTTTTAGCTTAAAGAATCAGCCCGTGCAACATAAATAATACTTCGCAACTCCCTTTAGGTAGGGGTTGCTCATATTATTCAGAGGGTACAAACTATCATCTCCTGCTACTCGATTACTATGTTGAAGTTATTTACTTAAAAAAACGTTCTAATTCAATTCTAAGTTGTACCCTACGCGTGCGCTACCCGTCCCATGCCTATGGTTTAGGAGGCTTTGGACCTACTATTTGGGTGGTTCTAGACTTTACTTAGGTTGCTCAAAAAATGATAAAACTAAGCGACATTCAAAACAGATAGGACTTCACGTAAAGACAATTAAAGGCCAAGTTAGCCTCCACATATAACAACAAATGCACGCGGGCAGATTTCTGGTTATGCAGTAGACGATTTCAGAATTAAAACTTATTTGGGTTGTTAAATCCTATAGGCATGGTTCCTATGTGAGTTTGATTAATATTATCTAGACAATACTGCAACGTATAGGCCAGTTAAAGCATCGCAAGTCCTATAGGCATGATTTCTAATTGTTTACGCAATGAGGCAGTGGAGCGATATGAATTACCAGATTACTAGTGTTGATTTTATAAACATGCTTCTTAGGAAAACTTCAATGTCCTATAGGCATGGTTTCTAGTAGTTGAGATATGTCTTATATAATTGTCCCTACAGGCATGTCGTCTAAGTATGATAATAACAAAATAGCTGATTAATTGATTAGAATCCATAGTCATGATAACTAAAGGAGCAGCGCACTAAAATCAATAGAAGTAATTAATTGATCGATTAATTAAAAAAACCTATAGACGTGGTATCTAGATGAGTGAGGCATGTGCTATTACATCTCATAGGCAAGTTGTCTAAGTGTGTACAGTGGTAACATAGAAACAGGTATAGCGAATACTTGAAATAACATGTTTTGACAAGTTAAGTGAAATGTGTGTGGGACTCCTATAGGCATGCTTTCTACACATAAAACTAAAGCATGTAAGGCAAATAGGAAATAGACCACATAAATCCTATAGGCATATTTTTTACCCATTCATGTGAGAAGTAAAGTACAATATCCCCCTTTTACTAATTCTCCAATTATTTAGTTTACAAATTATTACAGAACTGGATAATGAATACACCTACAAACAATACATAAAGAATAACCACAGGCCTAGAAATAGACCCAAACAAAACAACCCAATACTAGTTGGGCCTTCGCTCTTCACATGACCAACAGGCCCAAGCCCCAAGGTTAGCAGAACAATAGAAGATGCCTGAATTCAGCACATATGTCCAACAACATGTATAGCCCAATACTAGGCCCAAGATACATGACTCACTTACTGATTCGCACTTTAAATTCTGCGGACCGCAAATAATCAAGGGTTTTTGAGCCCAGGTAAGAGAGTACGGACCGCAGTATGAATTCTGCGGCTGCACTCATCCATTTTTCCCTTAGTCATATCGCCCAGTATAAATAGTAGACTTAGGGATACTATTCATTTTTTCCCTCTCTAAGCACTCACAAATCTACAATATTGAAATCGTCTATTAAATCATCTGTCACACACAATCAACATCTGTGATCACTCATTTGCACCACTTCATATCTGGTATACCTCAATCACTTGTAGAATTTTTCAATTTTTAGTTTAATTTGCAATTTGTTAGGTAGTTTTAGGCCATTTGTCAGTACAATTCAATTTTACAACCATGTGGGATTTAAACTGTAGTGGGTCAACTGATAATTGCTCTATATGGAATGGGTGAATTGATTTTCATGCTTAAATGTTAATACTATGTCAAATTTGTGCAAAAATTGTTAACCCTAGAAACTCTGCTCGTAAATGTTTTGAAACCTGCGGCCGCACAAGATATTGTGCGGTCCGCAAAAGTTGAGATTGGGGTCTTGGGTCAAGACTTAACCATACAAGTGACAACTACTCAGGGAATTCATTAAACACCTTTTCACACTTAATTCTGAAAGCTGTAAGTAACAAACAGTTCTAACTAAAACATATAAGCAGGATCACATGAAACTCTGGAAAATACAGGTGAACCATCTCTGGGCATGAAATTTAGACCATGAAAACATCAAAGATCACTTCCCCTTGAGAACATCATCTCTAATCCTAATGCCGGAGTGCAAACCAGGTCATCTCTAAGAAACATATGTGCACTTATAACCTTCCTCTCACAGGTTGAGCCTAAGAACATAAAGAGAACTCTAAAGGATCCAGATTGGATTATAGCCATGCAAGAGGAGCTGAATCAATTTGAAAGAAGCAAATTCCGGCACCTGGGGCAAAGACCCATGAACAAAATTGTCATAGGTACTAGATGGGTGTTCAGAAATAAGCTGGATGAGCAAGAAAATATAACAAGGAACCAGGCCAGACATGTGGTTTAGAGATATAATCAAGAAGAAGGCACTTACTATGACGAACCATTTGCATCTGTATCCAGAATGGAAGCTATAAGAATACTAACAGCTTTTGCTGTACGCATAGAGTTCACCTTGTATCAGATGGATATGAAGAGCGTATTTTTGAACGTTTACTGAAGGAGGAGGTTGTTTGTTCTCTCGGTTTGCGAGTGAAGAGTTCCCTGACTATGTGTTCAAGTTATACAAAGCCTTGTATGGACTGACACAGGCTCGAAGAACTTGGTATGAGAGGCTCTTAAAATTACTCTTAACCAATAACTTTGTAATAGGAAAGGTGGACAACACATTGTTTCTGAAGAGTAAAGGCAAAAATCTTCTGATTGTATAATTATATGTGGATGATATTATCTTTGGGGCTACTAATGAAGCAATGTGCATGGAATTTGCCGTGATGATGGGAAATGAATTTAAAACGAGCATGATGGGTGAATTAAACTTCGTCTTGGGGCAGCAAATCAAGCAAAAACCAATTGGAACCATGATACATAAACAAAAATACATCAAGGAACTATTGAAGAAATTAAACATAGACTCTTCTAAGCCTATAGATACTCCTATTGCCATTGCAACAAAGCTTGACCTTGATTAAAAAGGGAAAAGTATGGAAAACAAATTGTATAGAGGAATGATTGGGTCACTGTTGTATCTCACAACAAGCAGGACTAATATTGTATTTAGTATGGGATTGTGTGCAAGATTTCATGCAAATCCCAACTAGTCTCATATGAAGGCTATCAAAAGAATACTTAGATATCTTAAAGGGACTCCTGATATGTGTCTATGATAGCCTAAAGGGTACAACTTTGATCTAGTTGGTTATGCTGATGCTGACTGTGCAAGGTTTCATGTTGGCAGGAAAAGCACTTCAGGAAAGAACATTTTATTGGTTCTTACCTGGTGTCTTGGGGAATAAAGAAACAGAACTCAGTGGCGTTGTCTATAGCTAAAGCAGAATATGTGACTGCAGCATCTTCCTGTGCTCAGTTGTTGTGAATAAGACAACAGTTAAGGGACTATTGTATTTTTATTGACTGTGTTTTTTTTAGGTCAAAAGTGCATACTGGTTTAATTTAATTGGCACTTGATGAGAAACGTTACTGGTAGTAGCTTCTGGTTGGTTGAAATTTCTGGTTTATGAAACGCCAATTTACTGGTTATGACTGGAATTTCCCTTTATAAAATGGTACGGTTAAAAAGTAATCTTCAAAGATTATTCTTAATAGGAATCCACGGTAGTAGCTCAAATTTCATAAATGGATTTTTTTCCACCGTTATTTCTATTGCTAAAAATACCCCTCGATTTAACGGCGGCAGGTGTGCGATCGAATTTTAATGTGTTGACAGCGTTTTATTAGGCTATGTGGCTCTTGATTTCACTTCATCAATATGCGTATCATAAACCCGCTTTATTTTTTTATCCGCCCCATTTGTTTGACCTGCTCAATTTCTTTTTCTTTTTCTTTTTCTTCCTTATCACCCATCCCACCCACTCTCCTTCTTTATTATTTTCAATTCACTCCTCTCATTTTTCACTTCACAAACTACCACCCGCCACCAGCCCGCTACAATCCCTCCTATCTTAAAGCCGCCACCTACCTTTTCCTCCTACTCAAAAAACAGCCCTAAAAACAAACCTTTTTTACACAAAAACAACCGCGAAACCACAGGAAAATTCCCCGGGCAACCATAAAAATGCAGCTGGACGCCACAGTGCAGCAGCTCCGAAACACCATCTCGTTTCAGCTATCTAAGCCACCCATTTTCCTTCGGATCTCAGTCTTCTAAAACCCTCAAAAACAGCCCTTAAAGTAGCTCCATAACCAGAGACGGATCCAGAATTTCATGGCTGCGGGTGCCGCTCAATTTAAATTTTAATGCCAAGCTACTACCCGTCAAGGATATTGAAAAAGAGTGATGTTTGGTCGATTCACTATATTTTGAATATCTCGGTTCGGTTCGATCTATTTTGAATTAATTCGATACGGCTTACAAAATTTTGGTACATAAATAAATACGCAATCACCAAACTAAAAATATTTGGTCCAATTTGATATCAAGAAAAATATAACACTAGATGAATAACAAAGGAAAATAAAAAAATTATATTCAAACAAAACTTTGGAGATCTAGAAAATGAAAAAGGAAGCAAATACATAATCTAAATAAATAATAAATTGGTGTTGTAACAAAAAGAGAAAATACAACGACGAAGAAAATAAAAACTAAGAAAAGAAGAAATAAGAGAAAAGGACAAAAAGAGACACTACGTATAAAATGAGTTTCAATCCCGGGCTAAAGGCCCAAAAACTGGAGCTTTGACCATTGGCACCTACCGTCACTTTGTTAATATGGGTGGCACCCTTTACTTATATCTATTTTATTGTGTGAAGTACCAATATATACATTAAATTTTACCATAACGTCCGGGTGATGTGGCACCCTCTCTTCACTACATAGATCCGCCACCATTACGAAAGCTAGCTAGTTTCCTCCAGCGAAACACTCACCACACTACTAAAAACATGCACCACCACCAAGGCCAAACGCCTTGACTTTCTTCAAAATAAGATCTGAAAATCAACTTTCTTCACCACCAATCAATAATTTTTTAAGCTGGGGTTCAAGGAGTCAATTTATGTGAGGTTTCGGGCGAGATTTTTGGTTTGTGGTTTCTGTGTAGTCCCGTCCAGTCAATGAGGAAGAAACAACAACAACAACCCAATATAATTTTATTAGTGGGGTCTGGAGAGGGTACTGTGTACGCAGACTGTTATACCCCATGTTTTTGTACGTGAAAGTACGTCATAAGTCAATTGATATAAGCTTGAAAATGAGAGCCACTTTGAAAATATATAAAGTGATTTAATGATGTTACGTCCCATTTTCGCAAGCCTTTAAGAGTTATCATTCAGGGACAAATGTTTCTAAGGGGACATGTTGTTACACCCCGTACTTCAGACGTCACTGACATTATAAGATTATCTAATGTAAGCTCAAAACGGGTAAAATTCTTCTACACGGATAAGAAAGGTTTGCCGAAATCTTAAGTAAGTTAAGATAAATATGAGACTTGTTAATCATAATTTAAATGAGTTTAAAGTCATGATATAATTATATATGATGTTTTTGGAAAAAATCGGTTTTAAGTTGCGGCAAATCCGACTAAAGATTTGCAAGCTTTTTTTAGCAGTACATTTCATAAGCTTTATGATGTCTTTTGGGGACATATTATATACCAAATTGAAGATCTTTGAGTCTTATTTCTAACTCATTTAACCGTTCATCGATATGATATCGTAGTATAGAGATATTTGCATTTTTGCGAGACTGCACAAGCAGCACCCATGGGACCCACAAAGTCGGGAAAACTTTCAGATTGTATTAAAGTCAATTCTCAGTCGTTTTAACTCATTTTTCAGGTCCAAAATAGTTCCTAAATTCTCCTAAATGTTCTCCAATGGTTCCTCCATGATTCTAGAGTGAGAACCTAAGATGAAAACATGAATCCAACGCTAGAAATCCCGTGGTGCTTTCTAGATCGTAGTTCTTCGTCTTGTGGCTGTTTTGGAAGGTTCTTCAAAGGTAAATAACCTCAGATTCCATGTTGTTCTTTATGATTAAGCTATTAATCAGTCCCTCCTTCATATATATTAGAGTCTCAAGGCGAAACACAAGTGTTTACACACCAACTTGAACAAAAGAGTTGATTCAAAAAGAGAATACAACTCCTATAGTGGTGTGGTGTGATTGAGGGTTGTTGTGAGCTACACCTGCTGGGGATTTCAAGTTGTATCTATTGCCTAAGGTAAAATCATGTTCTTGGTTTTGCTTAAGGTTAATCATGTGTTGTTTGAGTTAAAATCTTCAAGATAGTAATTGACATGGCATAAGGAATCATTATCTTTTTTTTTTGTAGGCTATGTTGAGGCTATATATATGGTTGGTTATGGCTGGAAATTATTATAAATAGTTTTATTATGTTGTGGCTGATGTTGTTAAGCTTATCTATGTGCTAATTCAATGGATTGAAGAAGATAACATGAAAAATAAGAGGTTAACGATAAAGGTTAAGGTGCTAGGCGTATGGACTATATTTAAAAATTATTCTTATGATGTTTTGGGATGAAAATTATATGGTAAGCATAAGTATGATGTTATACAAGTTGTAGGAAGATTCAGGGGAAAAAAATTGAATTAAATTATATTTTTGTTAATTGTAAATTGAGCTTGCCGCTCAAAATGGTTGTTGAAGTAATCAGAGAGCTTATTGTGAATTATATTGTCATTGTTTGGGATGTTTGGTGACCTTTAGTGACTTATGGGATGTAGTAAAAATAGGGGAGGTGGTGTCCGTTTTCTTGTAGAATATTGATTTTGAAATATGAGAGTCACAATGCTTATATGATGACGACGAAGTCGGGTTACTCATTGTAGACGTAACAAGATCATATTGAGCTTGGTTGATGATTGGAGAGAATATTGAAAAGGTATGTTAATGCTACACCTTCTTTAATTTTGGCATGATCCATATGATGCAACGAAACGAGCAAGCATGCACCTTTCACAAATAATTCTATTCTTAGAAGTACTAGGGGTGCCTATGTTCTTGATTCCCCATGTGTCCTATTATTCTATCGTCTGTTCATGGGTATCAGAAAATACGTAAGTTGATAAAGTTTATTTCATGATATTAACCGAAGTCATATTGATCTTATGATATTCTGAAAGATCTTACCGACTTACTTCATTATGCATTGCATTCATTTATGCATGTACATTAACCCATTACCATATGGAGTTATATACACGTATATTATATGTATATGGGATATGGAAAATGTTATGGCATTATATACGCACCACCACCTGAGCAGCTGGTATACGTTGATGATTTCGCCCACAGTGGTTGAGATGATATGATGGGATGCCCTCAGAGGCTTGATGATGTTATGTACACATATACCTATGCATGGTATGGCATTTATACGCACATACATGACATTATAAATTTTTCATGATTCACAGAGCTATTCAGAATTACAGGTTGAGTTCTTTACTCCGTGTTTCTTTCATGTCTTTTATATACTACTGTCATGCCTTACATACTCGATACTTTATTTATACTAACGTCCCTTTTTTCCTGGGGACGCTGCTTTTCATGCCCGCGGGTCCCAATAAACAGGTTGAGAGTCCTCCTAGAAGGCTATCAGCTCAGTGGAAGGTGTTGGTGCACTCCACTTGCTCCGGAGTTACTTATTTGGTCAGTATAATTTGAACATGTATTAATTGGCATGGTGGGACCCTGTCCCGACCTTTATGATGTTTATGTACTCTTATAGGCTTATAGACATATGTCATGTATATGGATACTTGTATGGCCTCGTTGGCCTATGTTTTGAGTATACAAATGATCATGTCGGCCTTATAGGCCCGTATGTCACATGTATAAGCTTATATATCATGTTGGTATACGTTGATGATTTCGCCCACAGTGGCTGAGATGATATGATGGGATGCCCTCAGAGGCTTGATGATGTTATGTACGCATATACCTCTGCATGGTATGGCATTTATACGAACATGCATGACATTATAAATTTTTCATGATTCACAGAGCTATTCAGAATTACAGGTTGAGTTCTTTACTCCATGTTTCTTTCATGTCTTTTATATACTCCTATCATGCCTTACATACTCGGTACTTTATTTGTACTGACGTCCCTTTTTGCCTGGGGACGCTGCGTTTCATGCCCGCAGGTCCCGATAGACAGGTTGAGAGTCCTCCTAGTTGGCTATCAGCTCAGCGGAAGGTGTTGGTGCACTCCACTTGCTCTGGAGTTAGTTATTTGGTCAGTATGATTTGGACATGTATTAATTGGCATGGTGGGACCCTGTCCCGACCTTTATGATGTTTATGTACTCTTATAGGCTTATAGACATCTGTCATATATATGGATACTTGTATGGCCTCGTTGGACTATGGTTTGAGTATACAAATGATCATGTCGACCTTATAGGCCCGTATGTCGCATGCATAAGCTTATATATCATGTTGGGTCATTCCATATCGAGTATTCTCTTATGTTTAATTCTAGTTATCTCATGATGGCCTTTCCGGTTCATTTACCCATGATAGTATGATAAGAATGATACGTTACATTGGTACTCGGTTGAGTTAGGCATCGGGTGCCCGTCGCGGCCATACGCGTTGGGTCGTGACAAAAGTTGTATCATAGAAGTTATGTCCTAGGGAGTCTACAAGCTGTGTCTAGTAGAGTCTTATTTATGGGTGTATTGTGCACCACACTTATAAGCAGGAGGCTATAGGGCATTTAGGATTGTCACTCTTTCTTCTTACTCTAGATCATGTGGTAGAGCTCAGTTGTAAGAATTCAAACTCCTAAATATTATTTTATTCATAAAACAACGATACCTACATCTAGAAAGACAGTTGGTAAGAGATTGAATGTGGTTATGGAAGAGTTGAGTCAGAGGAACTCGATTTGTCATCATGCTTATGATGAGTAAATGTGAGGTCTTCTGCAGATCATGTGTGTACTAAGATGTATAAGCTTATTGATATGGAACCCTAAGGCAAGAATATCTATCCACGTGTATGGTAAAAAGGAATAAGAGAATCGAAATATAGACACAAGTTTCATCAAGTAAAAGAAGCAAGGTGAAGAAGGGTACGAGGTACCCAGTTAATGAACATTAACCGTATTTACAATTCAAGCATAGAAATACAAGCATTATGGGTTACTTTCAATAGTAATAAAGTTATATACAATTGGACATACTCATCTTAATTATGCCCTATGGGAGCCAGCAGATATAGTTTAAGAGAAGGATAAGATATCAAAATCCAACTGGGGTTAGAGTAACCCAAAAATGGTGGATGAATTGCTATCATTAGCTAACATTTCCGAAGATAGTGCAAATGTGGTAATGGATTTCCTTATGAGACACCCAGATGGTGAACTATAGAATAGTACAGTCAGATATGAATACTAGAATGTTCAGAAATTTCAGAAGATAGGCAGTGGAATCTTAGAAGGGATAAATATTTACCTTAGTATGACTCCAGCCTTGAGTAAAAAAAAAGGAGAATGTTAGTCATTCCGAAGAGCAGTGAGATGAAGCAAGTGGAGCCAAAAGTGAAAGAACGTTTTGTTGAAGTTTTCAGAATAAAGTGACAGACAAAAATATTATCCAGAGAATAAGAAGAGAGTAAATGAATCATCATGAGTACGATGTGATATATGGGTGATAACAGTAAATCAAAATATGACACGATGACAGAGCCTATAGTCACGTGAAGGAAAAGACAAGAGGAGACATGCCTTGAAATAATAGAAGAGTATAAGCCATAAAGTCATATCCTTCTTTCGAGAAATAAATTGGTGACTCCAACGTGATTACCATAAGGAAACGTTAGACCACAAAGTAATAGAAATTAGTATGAGCTGGTGAACAAGATAAAATAAATATGAATTAGGGACCGAATGATCTGACAATAGCCGGCATCATGAGAATTTTAGAGATCACGTTTCGACGATAATAGAATGGACAACAGAAGAATAATCTTTAAAGGTCATTCAGGAAGACGCTTCCCTAAAGCGAGCATTGTGAGCCAAGTTAAGCTTAAGGGACTAAGTGTGCCAGTTACACCAAGTGTCACCCTTGTGCGTAAGAAATTTAATTATCCCCGGTATAGAAGGGTTACCGCAAGGTGAGTAAGATGTCAGTGAAGATGTGGAAAAATAAACGCCAAAGATGAAAAGGTAATTATGGAATAGTAAAGGAAGAATGCGGTAAAAATGTGAAAGGCATGAGATTGCATCTATTCAGATCCTACAGATATGATATGACTCCAGAACATTATGCAAGCATGATGCCGAGGAGAATCAGTAAGGGTTCCGCACCCGACGATATTGATAAATAAGTGGGAATGAACACTTGATACATAAGGAGCCTGTACGAGAGGTAAGTTAAGACAAAGGACATAACCCAAGAGGGGTTACACGGAATATAGATATGAGAATGGACCAACGAGCAGTCTGTAGTTGATTCAGGAAGATCCTAGTTATGGCTAGACAAGAGGTCAGGGATAAACAAATAGATCATGCAAGATAGATGTAGTGAACCCTAACATAGTGAATTCAGTCTCGCAGATATGACGTCGTAATCCTTGAGAAATATTCAGATAGGAGTTGGAATAATTAAAGGTACCATATAAGTATTACGGAAATAAGAGAGAGTGCCACTAAGGAGACAATCAAAATTTGTGTTCAGAAGTAACCCTACGAGCACAAGGGCGCGGAGGTATATAACTAAGGATATTTGTAGGCGAGTAAGAACATCGAAAATTCCTTCGGGTATACAATATAACAAGCTCGTAACTTTACAAGATCCAGAAGGTCTCCTTAAGTACTACAAAGAAAGACTAGTTGAGGAAATAAGAAAGAAGGCTTCCACCTAAGCATAGTGACAAAAAGAAGAAATGGTCTTGTAAAAACAGTCCCAATACAACATTGTATGCACTCAATAAGAAAGTGGCACCTCTCGTGGCTAATAAATGGGAAGAAGAAAAAAATCAAAAGGTGATATTCAAGATCATATCGGTTGCATGGAATTCTAACATATGTAGGGACTAAGATGAGCCAAGTATTCATGCAACAAGTGGCAGAACGACCAGGAAAAGTCATTGCTTACATTTAAAGACAACTGAGAAGGCAGGAAAGGAAATCTATGGTGCTAGCAATTTAAAGGAAGATTGCGAGTAATATAAATATATATATATATATATATATATATATATATATATATATATATATATATATATATATATATATATATATGTGTGTGTAAGTCGCAAGATAAAGTATGATAGAGCGACAAGGTTTAGATAGCCAAGAGTAAGGTTATGAAAATGTGAGTGAGAAGGTGACGAGAACAGGTAAGGCCTCGAGATTAAGACTATCAAAACAAGAGAGCTGATGGTTTCCCTAAGTTATAGAAAGCTCGGTACAGTCTGAACGAACTCAGAGGAGTCTAAGAATAATGGCAATTATAAGAGATGAAGTGCAGCCCTTGTAGTAGAATAAGGGTGTAATTGTGATAGATAAGAGAATGACGTTTAGGCTTTTGATTGATTAATGATTTGGAGAAAAAAAATATTTCATGAATGGCACGGTATTAGAATACCCCCATAAGATGAATCACGTTGGGATGCTATAAAATACGGTTATTGAAGTATAGTATCACCCCTAGGTGGATCAGGAAAATCACTTTAGATGTTCCTCGATTAGACGTGAGCCCTAGTGACAATGTATTACGTAAGAGGTCTCAAGTTATTAGTGGTAGATATAGATCAACATTAAGGTGAATCAACAATAGATAGATAAAAAAATTCCAAAGTATAAGAGGAGGTTATGATGCCATTCTTTAGATGAACAGTAATAAGGAAGCATTAAAGGACTTAGATTTATACATATGGGATAAGCAGTGCGAGAATAACTTGGAGTTGGGTAGCATACCTCGGTAATAATAAACCTAAGTAAGTGTTATAGTACGATATGACCTATCTAGATGCACTAAAGCTATTAGGAGAGGTAACCAAAGCTAGGAAACAAAATATAGAAATAGTGGTACATTCAACAAAGTATCAAACGAAGAACTTCAGTATACCTATAGATGCCCAAAGGGACAGCTTGTTGTAGTCCTGTATATGTTCACAAAGTGAGGCCTAGAGATTGGCTAAAAGCTGGAGGAAAATGAGAGAAGAGTCGCATAGGTTCACATACAAGGACAAAGTCGCACAAACTGCATGATAGAAGGTAGCAATATTTATGAGATTGCAAGAATTCTGACCACGAGTCGTGGCATGAGAAAGAGGCCTAAATTGGGGAATGCCCTGGCCTTTGGATTTATTCATAGAACATCTCCTTATATGGCAAAGGACAATATTAAAGTATTCATAAGAGCCATAGGTTATGAGAATGATAAGCACATCAGTCAACATTCGAGGAAGAATGTTCCAAAGGAGGGGAATGATATTACACCCCATGTTTTTGTACGTGAAAGTACGTCGTAAGTCAATTGATATAAGCTTGAAAATAAGAGCCTCTTTGAAAGTATATAAAGTGATTTAATTATGTTACGGCCCATTTTCGCAAGCCTTTAAGAGTTATCATTCAGGGACAAATATTTCTAAGGGGACATGTTGTTACACCCCGTACTTCAGACGTCACTGTCATTATAGGATTATCTAATGTAAGCTCAAAAATGGCGAAATCATTCTACACGGATAAGAAAGGTTTACCGAAGTCTTAAGTAAGTTAAAACGAATATGAGACTTGTTAATCATAATTTAAAAGAGTTTAAAGTCATGATATGACTATATATGATGTTTGGATATGAAATATTAAGTTTGGGAAAAATCGGATTTAAGTTGCGGAACAACCGACTAAGGATTTTCCTTGTAATGAAGCATTTTGAGCAATATATTTCGTAAGCTTTATGATGTCTTTTTGGGACATATTATATACAAAATTAAAAGTCTTTGAGTCTAGTTTCTAACTCATTTAACCGTTTGTCGATATGATATCATAGTAGAGAGATATTTGCATTTTCGCGAGACTGCACAAGCAGCACCCATGGGACCCACAAAGTCAGGAAAAAATCTTGATTGTATTAAAGTCAATTCTTCGTCGTTTTAACTCATTTTTCTGGTCCAAAATAGTTCCTAAATGCTCTCCAATGGTTCCTCCGTGATTCTAGGTTGAGAACCTAAGATAAAAACATGAATCCAACGCTAGAAATCCTGTGGTGCTTGCCAGATCGTAGTTCTTCGTCTTGTGGCTGTTTTGGAGGGTTCTTCAAAGGTAAGTAACCTCAGATTTCGTGTTGTTATTTTTTATTAAGGTAATAATCAGTCCCTCCTTTATATATATTAGAGTCTCAAGGAGAAATACAAGTGTTTACATACCAACTTGAACAAAAACGTTGATTCAAGAAGAGAATACAACTCCTATAGTGTTGTGGTGTGATTGAGGGTTGTTTTGAGCTACACCAACTGGGGATTTCAAGTTGTATCTACTTACTAAGGTAAAATCATGCTCTTGGTTGTGCTTAAGGTTAATAGGAGATGATGAGTGAATATCTTCAATGGAATTTGTGTGTGAGAGGGGAAGGAAAAGGGATGGGCAGTGTATTATGTTAAGTGAGGTGTGTGTGTTTGTGTAGTGTTTTAATAAAAAGAAGTTAGAAAACAAAGCTAAAAAAATTAAAACATCACGTTACCTGGTGACACGAGCTCCCAACGAGCAAAATACCTGGCGAGACAAGCTCCTTAGCGAGCTGAGAAGCAGGCGACGTGAGGGTTGCCGTGAGGTGTACCTCGCTACAACCCATGCGACGCGAGGTCCATAGAGAGCTGATGGTCTGGTTGGGCGGGGTCTAACGCGAGATATACCTCGTTGGGCGAGCTGTACAGCGAGCTTGAAACCAGGCGATACGCGGCGTACAACGAGCTTAAAGGTTGGCGACACAAGGTACACAACGTTGTTTGGAGCGTACATAATTTATTTTTATGTCATTTTGTGACCAACTCCTAGTGCCACGACCTCCCGTCGTGCTCTATTACCACTATTCTCTCCACTTCAAACTTATGAATTGGACCACAAGTTTTGCTTCAAACTTATGATTATGCTCCTGGGGTGATGGAAAGAATATAAATGGCCCAAAGAAACAATGTAGCATTTTGCACTTCTTGGCCTTTAGATGAGCTGTGTAATCCCGACTTTCTGGCAAGAAGAATTCCAGAATGTAGTCACCTTGTTCCTTATTCCTTGACTCCTTAAGTGGCTCGGATGACTCTATTTCTATATCATCATCCAAACACAATGTGGAAAACTGTTTGGAGTGTGGACCAATACTCTCAACTACATGAACATTGGGACTGTCTACATCCTCAACACCAATGACACTAGAGTCAACTAAATATGTATCCTCAATATCCTTGGTTGACTCTAGTATCTCTTCTACAACATCGGCATCCTCAAATTCTAGTTTGATTGATTGTTGGTGTTCTACTATGGACCCCTCTATTGGCACCTCAATTTTTGCATCTAATGCATGCTCCTTTTGGCTACTATCCACAACATCAGTTTGTTGAGCATTAAATGCTTCAACTAATTGACTCACTTGTGCCTCCATGTTATGAATAGTTGCCTTTTGCCTTTGGATAGTATCACATAACCTTTGTATTTGTAGTTGTTTCTCATTACTTTGTTCCATGAAACACTTTAACATATCTTTAATCTCCTTCATGCCAGCTTCCCTAGGTTCTTTGTTCCTATTAACTTCACCAGAAAAAGTAGAACCATCATAGTAAGGGGTTGGGGGAGGGTAAGACATATAAGCGTAACCATGAAAGTGACCATCTTTACCACCACATATTCCACACATAATATTGAGTTGGTGCACATAACTCGCTCTCGAAAATATTTTCATAATTTTGCCATGGGTGATTTCCTCCACAATATGCATAAGGATGATCAAAAGTAGAATTATCAACATCAAAACTCTCATATTTCCAATATGTCATGTTTCTAAAATCAACAAGTAAAACAAAAAAAAATCAAATACAAGAAAACAAAAATAAAAGTTCAAACTAGCAACCTAGCAATATGTACACCTACAACTACATTGTTAGTTCCCTGGCAACGACGCCAAAATTTGATCACGCCCAACTATGCCTTATAAAAAAGACTAAGCGGTCGTTGCAAATATAATCTGGTTTATAATTCCGGAGTCGAATCCCATAGGCTTAGCTACAGTTGTTCAATATTGCTAAGAAACACAAGTCCAAATAATTTTCTAAATTATAAAGATTGAGATTTATATTTCTAACTAATTAACTAATAAATATTATAAAGCAGTAAAATTATCAACTAACAAGGATAAAATTGGAGACAAGCCTAAGAAGGTTTAGAGTTATTATTTTTCCAATTGTGGAATCCTTCCCGCTATGCCTTTTATAACTTCACCTAAGTATTCTTTACCAATCGTGAGTACATTGATTGTCGTAGCTCTCTCTTGAGCAACTTCCATAATTTACTAGACGTATTCTCTCGAACTACGCTAGCTGACACTAATTTACGGCTCACTACGATTGCACCAAGGTTTCGTTATCTCTAATCCCACCTTTAAACTCTCAATATCGATCTCTCAACTATGTTAGGAGTGGTGTTGTTCAACAACTACCTAAATGTGTACTCTCGCTCGAGCAATATACACACTAAATAGGCCTAGTTAATTGAGAGTTGTTCAATTAACAACAATGAAAATATAGTTGAACAAGTAGAGGAATCCAACAGCTCAATTATATAAAAACATAACAAGAATTTGTTCTATCAAAACTCTAGATAACAAATTAGTTATTCATAATAGTATGCAAAACTACAATACTAGAATTCATAACCAATAATGAAAATAGGAAGAAGGAAGTGAAAAACTCATAGAAGAATTCGCGACCTTGCTCCTAGCGTGTTCTTGCCTCATTAGGCCAAATCTCATCTCCAAAAACGCCCTCTTTGGTTGAATCTACCATAAAATCGTCTCCGCGTGTGCTTGGCAGACTTTTGCTTCTCCAAAATCGTGTCCAGCCCTAGAATAACTCATTTGGGGAGTATTTATTTCAATCCCCCGGTCCAAATTCAGGTTTGGATCTTTTAACCCGCGACTTTTAATTACCGTGTTGTAGACCTCGTGAAGCTTGGCCTGTAGCACGGTCTAAACCTTGCGAAGCCTGGTCTATAGCGCGGTCAACCTGGCTATAAACCTCGCGAAGCCTGGTCTATAGCACGGCCGACCTAGCTATAGACCTCGCGAAGCCTGGTCTATAGCGCGGTCGACCTGACTATAGACCTCGCAAAGCCTGGTCTATAGCTCGGTCGACCTCGCTATAGACCTTGAAAATCCTAGTCTGTAGCACGGTTTGGATACTTGATGTTTTTGTGCTATTTTCTTGTATTTTTGTCCTCTTTTTGTGCAATTTTCTTTTGATGATTCCTTCCGATGTTCCTACACATAAAACAACACAATTTAGTTCAAATATCGCACAATAACTCATTAGACCAACAAAATATAGGACGAGTAATGTGATAAAAGTATAGCATTTTGGCATCACATCAAGAGACAACCAAGTTATGTTCCATCTGAGTAGAATTTGGCCAAGTTATTAGAGAGATAACCAAGTTATCGTCTAACTCAAATTATAAGTAGGAAAAGCACGCACAATGTCAAGGGGTTTATTCACTACTTGTCAACAAAATTGAATGGCCCAAGCAACATATTTTTGTATGAAAAACTACGTCATAATAAATTGACCAGTTTTGAGAAGCGAACTTCTTATCGAAGTCAATAGGAATAGAATTTTCATCAAGATGATGCATGGGCATGACCACTTCGAAATGTATTAAAAGTAAGAGGCCATTTAAAATAGACGGAAACAGTTAAAAGGAAAATAAGAAATAATTAGCTATAATTAGTTTCTTTAATATTTGATGCGCAAATAAAAAAGGGATCTTACACAAATAGCCGGTCATATATATTGTTTACTTTTTATAGTCATATACATAGATTATAAATTGATTATATACAATTATACATATATAATACATAAATTATGCATATATTATACATTCACTAGCTATTTTTAGTTTAAGTGATTGGCTGCGCAGCTATTTGGGTTAATTATTGAATAAAAGATGACTAAATTCGAATACCAATCCATAGAGTAGGGTGGCAATTTGAGCCCAAACCCATCCAACCCGCCGAGAGATTAATGGGTTGGGTTACAACATTTTAGCTCATGGGTCAATTTGGGTTGAGCCCAAGTTAACCCATTATTTATTGTAACACATTCTGACCCATGAAATAGCCAAAATACAACCCATGAAACACACCCAAAATAAAAGGGATCTCAACCCAACTTATCTAGAAAATTACTTAGTTACCCCCACCCACCCATCCCAGCAAAAAAAGATTTTTTTTTTTTTTGTATTTTCCATTTTCTATTTTTTCGTTTTCCTGCACCATCCACCCCCAGAATTATTTTTTAAACTTTTTTTTGCATTTTCTATTTTCTATTTTTTCGTTTTCCTGCACCACCCCCGCAAAAAAAATTAACTTTTTTTTTTGTATTTTCAACTTTCTGTTTTCTGTTTTTTCATTTTTCTGCCCCACCCCCCACCCAACTCACAAAATAGTTTTCAACTTACACACTTTAAATACTAATTTGTTGTTTAAGAAAATATATTTTGATTCTCAAAATACTAATAGTATTTATTTATATTTTATACATAGGTGTATAAAAGTTAAAGGCTTTGTTTATGAAAAATGAGCATGGTTCTAAAACATGGGTCAAGTTGGGCGGGTTGAGTTATAACCCATTGTTTAGCTCATCTTAGCCCAAGTAAACTTTGGTCTCGGTTGAGCAATGACCCATTTATTGAGCAAACCCATCTTGACCCGCCCAAATTTAGTCCAACCCGCCCATCTGCCACCCCTACCATAGACTGGCCAGTCAATCGAAAAAAGGAAAAAAAATAAATCTTAAATAGCTTGATTTACAACTGGCAATGGAAAAATAGCCACAACTTTAAAAGTATTGGAAATTTAGTCACTTTTTCACGTAAAAATAAAATCTAAAAAAACAATACCCTCAAATATTCGGACAAATTTCAGTATAATATGCTGGAGTTTGAATTTTAAAAATGAGATTTCTATATAATGTGTTGGAATTTTATAATGTGTTGTGTTCGAACATAATTTGCTGGAAATTTATACCCAAGAGCTCCATTGTATAAACTTTCAGCAAATTACCCAGGAGGTCCTTATACCATGATGGCGCCTAACATTTCACTTGCTAGGCAATCCAATGTTAGAAAATCATTAAATCAATTCTTTATTTCCATTCGGTAAATAACAATAATTAACTAAGATGAAATATGATAAGTGTTGAATAATATAAAAATTATATTAATTACTACCACCCGGATCTGGAGTCACAATTTATGAGCATTCTAGAATTTACTACAAGTAATAGTCTGAAAGAAATACAACTGTCTGAATGAAAGAAACAGTAGAACAGAAAGATAGACGGGAACTTCAAGGTCTGTGAACGTCGACAGATCTACCTTGAGTCTCCGGATAGCGATCCAATAGCAAACTCTCGATCAACCCGAGCCGGTACCAAAATATGCACAGAAAGTGCAGAGTGCGGTATCAGTACAACTGACCCCATGTACTGGTAAGTGTCGAGCCTAACCTCGACGAAGTAGTGACGAGGCTAACGCAAGGCACCTACAAATCAACGTGTACAATTTATGGCAAGGCATCACCCTTCGTGCATTAACACTCTCCCTTACCATAATGCAATGCATAAATAACAACAAGGAGATAGAATAACAAGTACAAGCCTTACTTCAACATTTGATTCCACAATATCAATCTCAACTTTGAAATAAATTCTCAATTATCACCAAAAAATTCGTAAACATGATAAGAACTATCAATTTAACAACACTAGTATAAACACGTAGCAATTACGCATAGAAAAGAGACAATATAAGAAAAATAAAAGAAACATGGAAAATAGGTAAATTGGCGGCGCATAAGTACTCTTCACCTCACATATACGCCGCTCACATGAATTTCACATAACAAATAGTCTAAGGTTCCTAATTCCCTCAAGTCAGGGTTAGACACAACACTTACCTCGCTCCGAAGGCCACTTAATTCTCAATCACATCTTTTTCTTTGGAATTCACCTCCAAACCACTCGTATCTATTCAAAAATGATTCAATAATATCAAATATTGCTAAAGGAATCAATTATATTGCATAAATTAAATTTTTTAAATTTTTCTCCAAAAAGTCAAAAATCGACCCCGGACCCGCTTGGTTTAAACTCGAGATTCGGACCAAAATCCTTTTACCCATTCACCCTCGAGCCCGAATATGTAATTAGTTTTGGAATCCGAATAAAATTGAGGTCTAAATTCCCAAATTTTCGAAATTCCTAGTTTCTACCCTAACCCCTAATTTTACAATGAAAACTCTAGATTTTAGGTTGATAATTCACGAAATGTAATGGGTAATTGAAAGAAAATGGTTTAGAATCACTTACCAACACTTTGGGGAAGAAATGGCTCTTGAAAAATCGCCTCTCACCGTTTGGTTTTTGAGAAAAATAAATTTTTGGCTAAATCCCGTGTTTGGATTCTGCTAAGTGCTGGGCGGGAGTGTTCATCGCGTTCGCGAGAGTACTGTCGCGTTCGCGAAGAGTATAGGCTTCCAAGCCTTCGCGTTCGCGAGACAGTGTTCACATTCGCGTAGGCCGAAATGCCTTTGCTCTCGAACCGGCCTCCAAATGCCCCGAATCTAGCCACAAACAGTACGAGATAATCAATATTGGCTAAAAGGATCAATTCCACAAGAAAACTACTAAAATATAATCCAAAATCCGAAATCGGCTCAACCCGGCCCCCAAGCCCACGTCTCGAAACCCGACGAAAGTCACAAAACCCGAAAGCCCATTCACTCACAAGTCTAACCATACCAAATTTATCAAACTCCGACCTCAATTGCCCCTGCAAAATCCCAAAATTCACTCTCCAATTCCCATGCCCCAATCTCCTAAATCTCACCACAAACACACACCAACTAGATGTAAAATCAGTGGGGAAATATCGTTATTGAAGATAAATAGGCACAAGGAACTTACCTCAGTGATTACTCCTAAATCTCTCTCAAAATCCCCAAAATTCGAGCAAAACATGATGAAAATGGTGAAAAATCTCGAAGTGTTCTATTTATAGGTTCTGCCTAGATTTCTCTCACATGCGGCTCCATTTCCGCATCTGCATGCAAACCCTTCTTCTGTGGTAAAATCCCTAAACTCTGCCTCCGTTCCTGCGATCAAGTGACCGCATCTGCGCTCTTCGCGGGTGCGGGAACTGCATCGCACATGCGGTCCTAAATCTGCTTCTGCGACCATCGCAGGTGCGGGAATTCTATCGCACATGCGTCCTCTGCCCAAGTCCTCCTTAGCTGCATCTGCGGCTCCTCCTTCGCTTCTGCGGGCTCGCACCTGCGGTTCCCACTCTGCAGGTGCGGTTACACCAGTAGCAGCAGCTTCAACTGTAATTTCTCAACTCCCATCAAGGCGTTAACCACCCGAAATCACCCCGAGGCCTCCGGGACCTCAACCAATCATACCAACAAGTTATATAACCCCATTCGAACTTAGTCGAACCTTCGAATCACTCAAGACAACAGCAAAACACCAAATACATCCGGATTCAAGCCTAAAGAACTTCTAAACTTTCAAATTCCACAAACGACGCCGAAACCTACCAAACCACGTCCGATTGACTTCAAAGTTTACGCACAGGTCAAAAATGACACCACAAACCTATTCCAACTTTCGGAAATCCAATCCGACCCCGATATCAAAATTTCCACTGCCAGCCAAAATCGCCAAGATTTCCAATTTCGCCAATTCAAGCCTAAATTTACTACGGACCTCCAAATCACATTCCGGACGCGCTCCTTAGTCCAAAATCACCTAACAGAGCTAACAGAACCATAAAAATTCAAATCCGAGGTCGTTTTCCTAGAAGTCAATGTCCGGTCGACTTTTCCAACTTAAGCTTCCAATTAACAGACTAAGTATCTCAATTCACTCCAAAACCACTCCGGACCCGAACCAACCAACCCGGTAAGACATAATACAACTGTAAAGCACAAAAGAAGCAGAAATGGGGGAAACATGGCTAAAACTATCGAAACGATTGGCCGGGTCGTTACAACTTCCTCCTAATTCTTTGCAGAATTCTCATTTGTTTTTTGTTATTCATCACACCTAACTGTTGTTAAACATCAAATTTAAGCGAAAATAAGAAAAGAGGTGTAACAAAAAATACCTTGATAGTGTTTCCTATCACTCTAAAATGTGAGAATTCACCCTTAATTTCTTTATATCTTCTTATTTAGTAGAGGAATCGCACATTTCTTATTCTACTCTATCTAAATTTGAATCAACAGAATTAAAGAACAAACATTAAATTCTAAACCAGTATGAAAATTTTATTAAAAATGAGGGAAAACAAGTTAGTAGAACGAAAACAAAAAACAGCAAGGGAAGCTTTTCAAGGATAAAAAAGATGAAAATATAATACAGTATATGAATAATTCAAAAAGAGTATTAATCAGTTTTCATTTACCTACTTAGCAAATGCCGACGTCGAAACCGTCATCGAAATAAGTAGTGAAAATGGACGGAAAAAGGTCCAGTCTCTTCTTTCAATATAAAATATGGCATTAGAAACCAAAAAGAAAGGGAAAAGGGTAAAAACAAATTAAAAATTAAATGAAAGATTTCTACTTTATATTTACCTCACCGATGAGTAACTGGTGCGGCTTTTTGGTTTCGTAATTAACGTGAACCTTTTAATTTGTGGCTTTTGAATTTTTAAGCACAAGCTGTAATCGTGATCTTAAAGTTATGCCATTTTAGCACAATAAATTAATTCGTCTGTTACATTATTTAATCAAACTTAATAAAGGTAGAATACAATTAATCCTTTAATTAGAAATAAGGAAAGAAAATAGAGTAAAACTCAAAAAAAGATCAAAGATAAATATGAATGGGGCCATAGAGAGGTGCCCCATTACCTTATCTATGCCTAACTTTATATTATATATAGATTTTTCGGATGGGATGGCCACTTTATTAGATGGTTTGCCAATTTAGCCTCTTTTTAGAACAGTTGTGCAGCCAAAAATAATTACATCTTCTACTAAAATATATATATATATATATATATATATATATATATATATTAATATGCAAAACAGGCAGCAGCTCTGACCTCTGGTTATATAATTGGGCTTTTTAACCCGTTATATAATTGGATTTTTCGGAGTGAAAATAACATGAGCTAGTCCGTTTTCGGATTGGTAATCGAAAAATAGTCAATGTTTGTCAAGTCATTGAAAAATAGTCACTATTTTATGTGGGGATAAAATCGGGATAAAAATACCCTAGTTGAAACACGAAAAGTTCGAGCATAATATGATAGATTATGGATGTGATGACCCAAAAGGTCATCTTATGTTTTAGAACTCGAATCTGCGATCTTAAGCCTTAAAAATCTCATTTTTATCCTCCTCCATTTGCGTGTGCAGTCCGGGCATATTTCCAGAAAGTTTTTATGTTGAAAACTAATGAAAATAAGAATTTTTGCCTTAAAAGTTGATTTTAGGTGATTTCGGTCAATATTTTTGGTAAACAGGCCCGGATCCATGTTTTGACGATCCCGGTGGGTCCGTATCAAATTATGGGACCTTGGCGTATGCCCGAAATCGAATTTGGAGGTCATTAGCTCAAGTTATGAATTTTTGATGAAAATTAAAAGTCTAAAAATTAATTATTTCTACGAATTGATTGATGTTTGGCATTGTGAGTATCGGGTCCGTATTTTGGATTCGGAGCCCGGTACATGTTCATTATGATATTTAAGACTTTTTGAGAAACGAAGTTGATTTGACGTGATTCAGACGTCTAGTTGAGAAGATAGGAATTTTAAAGTGTTCTTGAGAATTTCATTTGATTTGATGCTAAATTCGCAGTTCTAGGTGTTATTTTGGCGATTTGATCGCACGAGCAAGTTCGTATGATATTTTTAGACTTGTGTGCATGTTTGGTTTGGAGCCCTAAGGGATCGGGTGAGTTTTGGGTAGGCCACGGGATGTTTTGGACTTTGAAAATCTGGTATTTTGCTGCAGCACGTGTTCTGGCATGTCCTTCTTCGCGTTCGCGAAGGTACTCTCGTGGTTCGCAAAGATTAAACTGGGCAGCTGGTGTTTTCTTCTTCGCAAACGCGAAGCGATGGGGGTGTTACCCTTCGCGAACGCTACCATCCCCTCCCGAATGCGTAGTGTTAGGCTTACTTGGGGAAGAGTCGATCGTTCCTTCACCGCGAACGCGAGCAATGTCTCGCGAACGCGAAGGCCAGGGGGGCTAGGATTCCTGCGCGGTTGAGGTAAGTAACAGTCTTAAATCTGGTTTTGATGGTATGAAACCCCGAGAATTTGTATGATGTGAATATTTGGAGGTGACGCACATGCTAGGTGACAGGCGTGTGAGCGTGCACCGTGAGGGATTGTGACTTGGTCCGTCCCGTGAGACTGTAAAGTTGAATAGCCATTATTATTACTTGTCCATCCTTGTCTTTGAGCAATTGACTACCTTTCATGTTAGAAATCATGCTTAGGCCATATGATATCACTGTTGGGACCCGCAGCGATCGAATACTTATTGAATTGACTGCTAATTGTTATATTGTACTCAGTCATAATCTTACTTGTGTGTTATATCTTCGTTCCCTCTCATTTCTTGTTGATACTTGTTGTATTCTCTGTTTGGGCTAGTTATTATGATATTCTGTGAGCCCGAGGGGCTGGAGAGGTTAGTGACTGAGATAGAGCCCGAGCTGCGAGATATATGGATCGGCCTGCACGCCGCAACAAGCCTTGGGTCTATATATATATTATTGGATCAGGTTGCACGCCACAATAATATTGGATCGGGTTGCACGCCGCAACAAGCCTTCGGGCTATATATATATATATATATTAATTATTGGATAGGGTTGCACGCCGCAACAATATTGGATTGGGCTGCACGCCACAATAATATAGCGCTTGGGATGAAGGATCCCCTCCGGAGTCTATACACCCCAAGTGAGCGCAGGTACTTATTGAGAGTGTGTATTGAGGGTTGAGAGCCAAGAGTATGAGCTGTTGAGATGAGTTGAGTTTGCTTCCTTGAGAGGATGTACTTGCTTTTATTTATTGTTGCACTTATTTGTTATATGTTGCTATTGTGAAATTTCGGGAAGATGCATATCTGTTTTACTTGAGCTCGAACTGATTTGACTTACATCACCGGATGTGAAAGCATGTTCACTCTTTACTGAAAACTTTTTAAATGAACTGTATTTTTATAGCTCGTCACTGCTTCTCAGTTCCTTATTTAATTCTGTTAGTTGCTGAGTTGGTTGTACTCATGCTACACCCTGCACTTCATGTGCAGATCCAGATGTGTACGATTCTGGCGGTCGCTGAGTTCGTGCGCAAACTGATTATCGAAGACTTACGAGGTAGCTGCCAGCGTCCGCAGTCCTTGTTTCTCCTTTCGTTATTATCTTTTCTCTCTTGTATTGGCATTTGGCTCAGACTGTAGTTGAATCTGTTTCTAGATTGGTTGTCAGATGCTCATGACTCAGTGACACCCCGATGTCGGGCTATTGTTCTGCATTTATGTTTTATTTGGGTTTTACCCCCATTTTTTATGAAAAACTCCGGTTATTTTAAATGTCTTAATCCATTTCTGTTAAATTTTGAAAAGGCCGGCTTGCCTAGTATCACGATAGGCGCCATCACGATGAGTTAGGTTTTGGGTCGTGACAAGTTGGTATCAGAGCCTTGGTTACATAGGTCTCATGAGTCATGAGTCATGAGCATGTTTAGTAGAGTCTTATGGATTGGTATGGAGACGTCTGTACTTATCTTCGAGAGACTGCAGAACCCTTAGGAAACTCCACTTTCTTGAATTCCTGTCGTGCGAATCTGTTGGTTCTAGTAACTAAACATCTGATGTTTCATTCTCTCACACATGGTGAGGACTCGTACTACCGGGCAGGATGGACAACCACTATTACCACCATCCAGGGCCGCGAGAGGCCGAGGTCGCGGTAGGGGCAGAGGTGCAGCCCGCACAACAGCTGGGGCAGTACCTGCAGATCCACCAGTTGCCCCAGATCAGGACCAAATTCCAGTTGTTGATGCACCAGCTCAGGCACCACCTGTACCTATTGTGATTCGGGGCCTTCAGTAGGCCTTAGCTCAGATTCTGACTGCGTGTACCAGTTTTGCTCAGGCGGTCTCTGTTCCGAATGCATCAGCCACTTCTCAGGCCGGGGGAGGTACTCAGACTCCCGCTGCCCGTACACCAGAGCAGGTGGTACAGGGATTCCAAACACCGGGGGCACCACCAACCCAGCCAGTTATAGCTGCTCAGGACTATGTGGTTCCTGCTATGCCTGAGGATGAGCAGTGTAGATTAGAGAGGTTTGGGAGACTCCATCCTCTTCTTTTAGTGTTGCAGAGGGAGAGGATGCATAGGGTTTCTTGGACATGTGTCAGAGGATACTCCGTACAACAGGTATTCTAGAGATCAGTGGGGTCACATTCACTACATTTCAGTCCTCTGGGGCTGCATTCAGTTGGTGGGAGGCTTACGAGAGGTGTAGGCTGGTCGGCACAGCGCCCCTTACCTGGCAGCAGTTCTCCGTTATCTTTCTGGAGAAGTTCATGCCTCAGTCCCGCAGAGAGAAGCTACGCAGATAGTTTGAGCAGCTTCGTCAAGGTGATATGTCTGTGATGTAGTATGAGATGCGATTCTCGGAGTTGGCCCGTTCTGCTATATGGTTGGTTCCCACAGACAGGGAGAGGATCGGGAGGTTTATAGATGCCCTCACTTATCAGCTGCAATGGCTTATTACTAGAGAGAGTGTGTTTGGTGCTACTTTTGATGAGGTTCTCCACATTGCTCGTCAGATTGAGATGGTTCGCAGTCAAGAGAGGGTTGGGAGGGAGGCCAAGAGGCCTCGTGGACAAGGAGGATTTAGCAGTGCTACTTCTGGGGGTTAGTTCCAGCACGGTAGAGGCCGTCCATTAATACATGCCCAAACGGCTCATCCAGGTCATTTTGGTGCATCATCTGGCCATAGTTCTCACAGTTATCAGTAGATCCGTTCATCTCTCGGCGCCCTCCCAGCGCAGAGTTTGTCTCGTGCTCCATCGGGTCAGGGTGCGTCTATGCCAGGTCCTTCTACCAGTTATCCCGGTGCTCGGGGCTCCCTTCAGTCCCCTGCACCAGCACCGGGGAGTTGTTATGAGTGTGGGGAGTTTGGTCACATGAGGAGAGAGTGTCCCCGTATGGTGGGAGGTCCAGCTCCGCAGAGGATCCAGTCTATGTCATCAGCACCAGCCCCCCCACCACCCACTCAGCCAGCCCAGGGTAGATCCCAGTAAGCTAGGGGTCGCCCGAGAGGGGGAGGCAGATCAGGGGGTGGCCAGTCCCATTTCTATGCCCTCCCTACCAGACCAAATGCCAATGCTTCAGATGCTGTGATTATAGGTATTGTCTCAGTTTGCCACATAGATGCCTCTGTATTATTTGACCCTTGTTCCACTTATTCATATGTTTGCTCGTATTTCGCTCATTTTCTGGATATGCCCCATGAGTCTTTAGTTTCATCTATTTATGTATCTACTCCTGTGGGTGATACTATTATTGTGGACCGCATATATCGTTTATGTGTGGTGACTATTGGGGGTCTGGAGACCAGAGTAGATCTTTTGTTGCTCAGTATGTTCGATTTTGATATGATATTAGGTATGGATTGGTTGTCTCCATGTCATGCTGTTGTAGATTGTCACGCTAAGACTGTGAGGTTAGCAATGCTAGGGTTGTCGAGAGTTGAGTGAAGCAATTCTATAGACTATGTTCCTAGTAGAGTGATTTCATACTTGAAGGCTCAGCGGATGGTTGAGAAGGGTTGTCTATCCTATTTGATTTTTGTGAGGGATGTTAGTGCATAGTCTCCTTCCATTGATTCTGTTTCGGTGGTGCGTGATTTTCCGGATACATTTCCTGCAGACCTGTCGGGCATGCCGCCTGACAGGGCTATTGACTTCGGTATTGATTTGGTGTTGGGCATTCAACCTATTTCTATTCTACTATATCGTATGGCACTGACGGAGTTGAAGGAACAACTTCAGGAACTCCTTGATAAGGGGTTTATTCAGCCTAGTGTGTCACCTTGGGGAGCACCGGTTCTATTTGTAAAGAAGAAAGAGGGTTCTATGAGGATGTCCATTGACTACAAGCAATTGAAAAAGGTCACAGTCAAGAACAAGTATCCTTTGCCACGTATTGATGATCTATTTGACCAGCTTCAGGGGCGAAGGTGTTCTCCAAGATTGATTTGAGGTCAGGGTATCACCAGCTGAAGATTCGGGATTCGGATATTCTTAAGACAGCTTTCAGGACCCTATGTGGCCATTATGAGTTCCTTATGATGTCATTTGGGATGACAAACGCCCCAACAACATTCATGCATTTGATGAACAGTGTGTTTCAACCTTATTTGGACTTATTCGTTATTGTATTCATTGATGATATACTGGTGTACTCTCGTAGCTAGGAGGAACATGCCCAATATCTGAGGATTGTGTTACAGAGATTGAGAGAGAAGAAGCTTTATGCAAAGTTCTCCAAGTATGAGTTTTGGCTCGGTTCAGTGGCGTTCTTGGGGCACGTGGTGTCCAGCGAGGGTATTCAGGTGGATCTGAAGAAGATAGAGGCGGTACAGAGTTGGCCCAGACCGTCCTCAGCCACGGAGATTAAGAGCTTTCTTGGTTTGGTGGGCTATTACCTTCATTTTGTGGAAGGATTTTCATCTATTGCATCGCCCTTGACCAAATTGACCCAAAAGAGTGCTCCATTTAGGTGGCCAGATGAGTGCGAGGAGAGCTTTCAGAAGCTCAAGAGTGCTTTGACCACTACTCCAGTTCTAGTTCTACCATGAGCTTCTGATTCTTACACAGTGTATTATGATGCCTCGCAGATAGGTATTAGATGTGTTCTGATGCAGGAGGGTAGAGTGATTGCTTATGCTTTGCGCCATTTGAAGACCCATGAGAAGAACTATCTTGTCCATAATCTTGAGTTAGCAGTTATTGTTCACGCCTTGAAAATTTGGCGGCACTCTCTGTACGGGGTTCATTGTGAGATTTCCACTAATCATCGGAGTTTGCAGCGCCTGTTCAATAATGGTATTTCCTCACTAATTTTACATATAGTTAGTGAGTGTTTGAGGTGAGATTTGGGATATTAGGGCTGGGGAATTGGAGAGTGAAATTTGAGGTTTTGGAGGGGCAATTGAGGTCGGATTTTGATAAATTTAGTATGGTTAGACTCATGAGTGAATGGGCTTTCGGGTTTTGTGACTTTCATCAGGTTTCGATACGTGGGCCCGGGTTGAGCCGATTTCAGATTTTGGACTATATTTTAGTAGTTTTCTTGTGGAATTGATCCTTTTAGCCAATATTGATTATCTTGTACTGTTTGTGGCTAGATTCGGGGCATTTGGAGGCCAGTTCGAGAGGCAAAGGCATTTCAGAGTAGGATTTCTGCACGGTTGAGGTAAGTAACAGTCTTAAATATGGTTCTAAGTGTATGAAACTCCGAGAATTTGTATGATTTGAATATTTGGAGGGGACGCACATGCTAAGTGACGGGCGTGTGAGCATGCACCGTGAGGGATTATGACTTGGTTCATCCCGTGAGACTGTAAAGTCGAATAGCCATTGTTATTACTTGCTTATCGTTGTCTTTGAGCAATTGAGTGACTTTCATGTTAGAAACCATGCTTAGGCCATATGATATCACTATTTGGACCCGCAACGGTCGAATACTTGTTGAATTGACTGCTAATTGCTGTCTTGTACTCGGTCATAGTCTTACTTGTGTGTTATATCTCCGTTCCCTCTCATTTCTTGTTGATGTTTGTTGTATTCTCTGTTTGGGCTAATTATTATGATATTTTGTGAGCCCGATGGGCTGGAGAGGTTAGTGAATAAGATAGGGCTTGAGTGCCGAGCTGCGAGCTGTGAGGTATATAGATCGGCTTGCACGCCACAACAAGCCTTCGGGCTATATATATATTATTGGATCAGGTTGCACGCCGCAACAAGCCTTGGATATATATATATATATATATATATATATATATATATATATATATATATATATATATATATATTATTGGATCGGGTTGCACGCCGCAACAAGCCTTTGGTCTATATATATATTATTGGATCGGGTTGCACGCCGCAATAATATTGGATCGAGTTGCACGCCGCAAAAAGCCTTCGGGCTATATATATTATTATTATATCGGGTTGCACGCCGCAATAATATTTGATCGGGTTGCACGCCGCAGCAATATAGCGCTTGTGCTGAAGGAGCCCCTCCAGAGTCTGTACACCTCCAGTGAGTGCAGGTACCTATTGAGAGTGTGTATTGAGGGCTGAGAGCCGAGAGTATGAGCTGTTGAGATGAGTTGAGTCTGCTGCCTTGAGAGGATGTACTTGCTTTTATTTATTGTTGCACTTAGTTGTTATCTGTTGTTGTTGTGAAATTTTTGGAAGATTCATATCTATTTTACTTGAGCTCGAACTGATTTGACTTACACCACCGGATGTGAAAGCATGTTCACTCTTTACTGAAAACTTTTGAAATGAACTGTATTTTTATAGCTCGTCACTGCTTCTCAGTTCCTTATTTAATTCTGTTACTTTATGAGTTGGTTGTACTCATGCTACACGCTGCACTTCATGTGCAGATCCAGGTGTGTACGATTATGGTGGTCACTGAGTTCGTGCGAGAGCTGATTATCAGAGACTTACGAGATAGTTGCCGGCGTCCGCGGTCCTTGTTTCTCCTTTCGTATTATCCTTTCTCTTTTGTATTGGCATTTGGCACAGACTGTAGTAGACTTTGTTTCTAGATTGGTTGTCAGATGCTCATGACTCAGTGACACCCCAATGTCGGGCTATTTTAAATATCTTAATCCATTTTTGTTAAATTTTAAAAAGGTCGGTTTGTCTAGTATTACGATAGGCGCCATCACGACGGGTTAGGTTTTGGGTCGTGACAAGTTGGTATCAGAGCCTAGGTTACATAGGTCTCACGAGTCATGAGCATGTTTAGTATAATCTTGTGGATCGGTACGGAGACGTTTGTACTTATCTTCGAAAGGCTGCAGAACCCGGGCATGCCGCCTGACAGGGATATTGACTTCAGTATTGATTTGGTGCCGGGCACTCAGCCTATTTCTATTTTACCGTATCGTATGGAGCCGGCGGAGTTGAAGGAAAAACTTCAGGAACTCCTTGATAAGGGATTTATTCGGTCTAGCGTGTCACCTTGGGGAGCACCGGTTCTATTTGTAAAGAAGAAAAATGGTTCTATGAGGATGTGCATTGACTACAGGCAGTTGAACAAGGTCACAGTCAAGAACAAGTATCCTTTGCCACGTATTGATGATCTATTTGACCAGCTTCAGGGGGCGATGGTGTTCTCCAAGATTTATTTGAGGTCATGGTATCACCAGCTAAACATTCGGGATTCGAATATTCTTAAGACAGCTTTCAGGACCTTATATGGCCATTATGAGTTCCTTGTGATATCTTTTAGGCTGACTAACGCCCCAACAACGTTCATGCATTTGATGAATAGTGTATTTCAGCCTTATTTGGACTCGTTCGTTATTGTATTCATTGATGATATCCTGGTGTACTCTCGTAGCCAGGAGGAACATGCCCAGCATCTGTTCAGTTCTTCAAGTGTGAGTTTTGGCTTGGTTTAGTGGCATTCTTGGTGCATGTGGTGTCCAGCGAGGGTATTCACGTGGATTTGAAGAAGATAGAGGGGGTGCAGAGTTGGCCCAAACCGTCCTCAGCCATGGAGATTAGGAGATTTCTTGGTTTGGCGGGCTATTACCGTCATTTTGTGGAGGATTTTTCATCTATTGCATCGCCCTTGACCAAATTGACCCAAAAGGGTGCTCCATTCACGTGGTCAGATGAGTGCGAGGAGAGCTTTCAGAAGCTCAAGACTGCTTTGACCACGACTCCAGTTCTAGTTCTACCATGAGCTTCTGGTTCTTACACAGTGTATTGTGATGCCTCGCGGATAGGTATTGGATGTGTTCTGATGCAGGAGGGTAGAGTGATTGCTTATGCTTCGTGCCAATTGAAGACCCATGAGAAGAACTATCTTGTCCATGATCTTGAGTTACCAGCTATTGTTCACGCCTTGAAGATTTGGCAGCACTATCTGTACGGGGTTCATTGTGAGATTTACACTGATCATCGGAGTTTGCAGCATCTGTTCGAACAGAATGATCTTAACTTGCATTAGCGAAGGTGGTTGGAGATTCTTAAGGACTATGATATCACCATTTTATACTATCCCAGGAAGGCCAATGTTGTGGCCGATGCCTTGAGTCACCGGGCGTAGTTTTTGGGGATTTTATCGTATCTTCCAGCAGTAGAGATACCCTTGGCATTGGATGTTCAGGACTTAGCTAGCCAGCTTGTCAGATTGGATATTTCGGAGCTAAGTCGGGTATTAGCTTGTGTGGTCTCTAGGTCTTCTCTTTATGATCGTATCAGGGAGCGTTAGTATGATGACCCTCATCTGCTCGTCCTCCAAGACAGGGTTCAACAAGGTAATGCTAGAGATGTGACTATTGGTGATGATGGCGCATCGAGGATGTATGGCCGGATATATGTTCCCAATGTGGATGGGTTTCGGGAGTTGATTCTTGAGGAGGCCCACAGCTCGCGGTATTCCATTCATCCGGATGCCGCAAAGATGTACCAGGATTTGAGACAGCACTATTGGTGGAGGAGGATAAAGAAGGATATAATTGGTTTGTTGCTCGATGTCTCAACTGTCAGCAGCTTAAGTATGAGCATCAGAGTCCAGGTGGCTTGCTTCAGAGGTTAGAGATCTCAGAGTGGAAGTGGGAGCGGATCACCATGGATTTCGTAGTTGGGCTCCCACAGACTTCGAGGAAGTTTGATGTTATTCGGGTGATTGTGGATCAGTTTACCAAGTTTGTGCACTTCATGCCAGTTGGTACTACTTATTCTTCAGAGCAGTTGGCTGAGATTTACATCCGAGAGATTATTCGTCTTCATGGTGTCCCAGTGTCCATCATTTCAGATAGAGGCACACAGTTTACATCGCAGTTTTAGAGGGTCGTGCAGCGAGAGTTGGGTACTTAGGTTAGGTTGAGCATAACTTTTCACCCTCAGACGGACGGACAGTCCGAGCGCACTATCCAGATATTGGAGAACATCTTACGTGCTTGTGTCATTGATTTTGGGGGTTCATGGGACTAGTTTCTGCCGCTCGCAGAGTTTACATATAACAACATATATCAGTCGAGCATTCAGAAGGCTCTGTACGAGGCTTTATATGGGAGGCGGTGTAGATCTCCGGTGGGATGGTTTGAGCCGGGTGAGGCTAGGCTCTTGGGTACAGACTTGGTCCAGGATGCATTAGACAAGGTGAAATTGATTCAGGAGCGGCTTCGCATGACCCACTCTAGGCAGAAGAGCTGTGCTAACAGGAACGTCTGTTATGTGTCTTTCATGGTCGGGAATAAGGTTCTGCTACAGGTATCACCCATGAAAGGTGTTATGAGGTTTGGGAAGAGGGGCAAGTTGAGCCCTCGATTCATTGGGCCTTTTGAGGTACTTCAGAGGATCGGGGAGGTGGCTTACAAGCTTGCCTTGCCACCTAGCTTGTCGAGTATGCATCCAGTATTTCATGTTTCTATGCTCTGGAAGTATATTGGCGATCCGTCCCATGTTTTGGATTTCAACACGGTTCAGTTGGATGGTGATATGACTTATGATGTTGAGCCAGTGGCCGTTTTGGAGCGGCAAGTTCAGAAGTTGAGGTCAAAGGATATAAATTTAGTGAAGGTATAGCGGAGAGGTCAACCTGTGGAGGAGGCCACTTGGGAGACCGAGTGGGAGATGCGGAGAAGATATCCACACCTATTTGAGACTCCAGGTATGTTTCTAGACCTGTTCGAGGACAAACGTTTGTTTAAGAGGGGGATGATGTAATGACCCGATCAGTCGTTTCGAGAGTTATAGCCTAATTTCCCCCATTTCTTCTTCTTTTGTGCTTTACAGCTATATTATGTCTTACCGGGTTGGTTGGTTTGGGTCCGGAGTAATTTTGGAGTGAATTGAGATACTTAGCCTCTTAATTCGAAGCTTAAGTTGGAAAAGTTGACCGGACGTCGACTTGTGGGAAAACGACCTTGGATTTGAATTTTTATGGTTCTGTTAGCTCTGTTAGGTGATTTTGGACTTAGGAGCGCATTCGGAATATGATTTGGAGGTCCGTAGTAGAATTAAGCTTGAATTGGCGAAAGTTGGAATAGGTTCTTGGTATCATTTTTGACTTGTGTGTAAAATTTGAGGTCAATCGGACGTGGTTTGGTAGGTTTCGGTGTCGTTTGTGGAATTTGAAAGTTTAGAAGTTCTTCAGGATTGAATCCAGGTGTAATTGGTGTTTTGATGTTGTCTTGAGTGATTCGAAGGTTCGACTAAGTTCACATGGGGTTATATGACTTGTAGGTATAATTGGTTGAGGTCACGGAGGCCTCGGGGTGATTTTGGGTGGTTAACGGCTTGATGGGAGTTAAGAAATTGCAGTTGAAGCTGCTTTTACTGGTGTAACCGCACCTACGGAGTGGGAACCGCAGGTGCGAGCCCGCAGAAGCGAAGGAGGAGCCGTAGATGAGGCTAAGGAGGACCTGGGCAAAGGACGCAGGTGCGATGGAATTCCCGCACCTGCGATGGTCGCAAAAGCGGATTTAGGACCGCAGGTGTGATGTAGTTCCCCCACCCGCGAAGAGCGCAGATGTGGTCACTTGATAGCAAGAGTGGAGGCAGAGTTTACGGATTTTTCCACAGAAGCAGGGCTCTACCTGCAGATGCGAAAATGGAGCCGCATGTGTGAGAAGTCTGGGCAGAACCTATAAATAGAACACTTCGAGATTTTTCACCATTTTCAACATTTTTGAGCTCGAAGTTTAGGGATTTTGAGAGAGATTTCGGAGTAATCACCAAGGTAAGTTCCTTGTGCCTATTTATCTTCAATAATGGTATTTTCCCACTGATTTTACACCTAGTTGGTGAGTGTTTGTGGTGAGATTTGGGAGATTAGGGCTTGAGAATTGGAGAGTGCATTTTGGGGTTTTTTTAGGGGAAATTGAGGTTGGATTTTGATAAATTTGGTAAGTTTAGACTCGTGAGTGAATGGGCTTCCGGATTATGTGACTTTCGTTGGGTTTCAAGACGTGGGCCCAGGGGTTGATCCGATTTCGGATTTTGGACTATATTTTAGTAGTTTTCTTATGGAATTGATCCGTTTAAAAAATATTGATTATCTCGTACTGCTTGTGGCTAGATCCAGGGCATTTGGAGGCCGGTTCGAGAGGCAAAGGCATTTCAGAGTAGGAGTTTTTCGCGGTTGAGGTAAGTAGCAGTCTTAAATCTAGTTTTGAGGGTATGAAACCCCGAGAATTTGTATGATATGAATATTTGGAGGTGACACACATGCTAGGTGATGGGCGTGTGAGCGTGCACTGTAAGAGATTGTGACTTGGTCCATCCCGTGAGACTGTAAAGTCTAATAGCCATTGTTATTACTTGTTTATCCTTGTCTTTGAGCAATTGCCTGCCTTTCATGTTAGAAACCATGCTTACGCCATATGATATCACTGTTTGGACCTGCAACGGTCGAATACTTATTGAATTGACTGCTAATTGTTGTTTTGTACTCAGTCACAGGCTTACTTGTGTGTTATATCTCCGTTCCCTTTCATTTCTTGTTGATACTTGTTGTATTCTCTGTTTGGGCTAATTATTATGATATTATGTGAGCCCGAGGGGCTGGAGAGGTTAGTGACTGAGATAGGGCCTGAGTGCCGAGTTGCGAGCTATGAGGTATATGGATCGGCTTGCACGCCGCAACAAGCCTTGGGGCTATATATATATTATTGGATCGGGTTGCACGCCACAACAATATTGGATCGGGTTGCATGCCGCAACAAGCCTTCAGGCTATATATATATATATATATATATATATATATATATATATATATATTATTGGATCAAGTTGCACGCCGCAAGAATATTGGATCGGGTTGCACGCCACAACAATATAGCACTTGGGCTGAAGGATCCCCTCCAGAGTCTGTACACCCCCAGTGAGCGCAGGTACTTATTGAGAGTGTGTATTGAGGGCTGAGAGCCGAGAGTATGAGCTATTGAGATGAGTTGAGTTTGCTGCCTTGAGAGGATGTACTTGCTTTTATTTATTGTTGCACTTATTTGTTATCTGTTGATATTGTGGAATATCTGGAAGATTCATATCTGTTTTATTTGAGCTCGAACTGATTTGACTTACACCACCGAATGTGAAAGCATGCTCACTCTTTTCTGAAAACTTTTGAAATGAACTGTATTTTAATAGCTCGTCACTGCTTCTGATTTTCTTATTTAATTATGTTACTTGCTGAGTTGGTTGTACTCATGCTACACCCTGTATTTCATGTGCAGATCCAGGTGTGTACGATTCTGGCGGTCGCTGAGTTCAAGCGCAAGCTGATTATCGGAGACTTACGAGGTAGCTGCCGGCGTTCGCAGTCCTTGTTTCTCCTTTCATATATTCTTTTCTCTCTTGTATTGGCATTTGGCCCAGACTGTAGTAGACTCTGTTTCTAGATTTTTTGTCAGATGCTCATGACTCAGTGACACCCCGATGTCAGGCTATTTTTTCGCACTTATGTTTTATTTGGGTTTTACCCCCGTTTTTATGAAAAACTCCGATTATTTTAAATGTCTTAATCCATTTATGTTAAATTTTGAAAGTGTTTTGGAAAGGTCGGCTTGCCTAGTATCACGATAGTGCCATCACGACAGGTTAGGTTTTGGTCTGTGACAGAAGTATTGAAGATTCTTACAAATGAATGAAGAGATAAGTTTTTCATTTTTTGAAATAATTAACCTTAGGGAAGCGTAAGAAAAGAAAATAAGACAAAGGAAAAAATGTAAAAGAGTAACTACCAGCGGGAAATACGTCCAAAACAATTACTCAATTCGTCTCAAATTATCTCGTGGTTACTAACTGTCTCAAATTATCTTTTTCTCCATTTACCCTTAGTAGAATTATGTTATTAATGACGATAACACATAATTGAGTAAACATTTAATGAAAATTAATTGTAACTTAGACATAAATTGTAATGACCCAACCGGCCATTTTAACTTTTAAAACCCCGTTTCCTAAAATAAAACTTCCCGTAGGTGCTTGTAATGATTTATGACTTGCGGGGACGATTGGTTCGGGATTTGGAAGTGTTTGGGGTGAAACCGGAACACTTGGTTCCTTAAGTTGGCCTTAAAGTGCTAAGTTTGACTTCGGTCAACATTTTGAGAAAACGACTCCGGAATAGAATTTTGATGATTCCAACAACTCCGTATGGTGATTTTGGACTTAGGAACGTGTTCGAAATTTTATTTGGAAGTCCGTAGTTAAATTAGGCTTGAAATGGCTAAAAACAAGAATTTAAGTTTGGAAGTTTGACCGATGAGTTGACTTTTTGATACCGGAATCGGAATCTAGTTTCAAAAATTTTCATAGCCCCGTTATGTAATTTATAACTTGTGTGTAAAATTTGAGGTCAATCGGAGTTGATTTGATAGGTTCCGACATCGAATGTAGAAGTTGAAAATTCTTAGTTTCATTAAGCTTGAATTGGGGTATGATTCATAGTTTTAGCGTTGTTTGATGTGATTTAGAGGTTCGACTAAGTTCGAATGATGTTTTAGGACTTGTTGGTATATTTGGTTGAGGTCCCGAGGGCCTCGTGTGAGATTCGGATGGTTAACGGATCAAAAGTTGGACTTAAAAAACTGCTGCAAATTTTCCCTTCTGCTGTATATTCTGGGCTGTGATCGAGCCCCAGATCGAACCCAGATATCGAGCCCACGATCGAGGCCTGAGTCGAAGCCAGGGACGAGGCTCAGTATCGAAGCCACGATCGAAGGCAAGGCTCGAGGGCCATGATCGAAGGCAAGGCTTGAGGGCCAGGATCAAGACCCAAGATCGAACTTGATCGAGGCCATGACCATGTCCCAGGCTCGAGACCTGATCGAGGCCATGACCAGCTCCCAAGATCGAGCTCCCAAGATCGAGCTCCCATGATCGAGCTTCCATGATCGAGCTCCCAAAATCGAGCTCCCAAGATCGAGCTCCTTGATCGAGCTCCCAAGATCGAGCTCCCTGAGATCGAGCTCCCCGAGATCGAGCTCCCTGAGATCGAGCTCCCCGAGATCGAGCTCCATGAGATCGAACTCCTTGAGATCGAGCTCCTTGATCGAACTGGACAGAGCTGTAAGTTATAAAAACAGAGGACATTCGTCCTATTTGCCATTTTTGACGAACTTGAGCTTGAGCAGAGGCGACTTTTGACAGATTTTCAAGGAAAAAATATTGGGGTAAGTGATTCTAACTCGGATTTGGTCTACATATACAAGTATATCATTGTTTTCACCATAAATTAGTGTTTTGAGATTTAAATTTGGGAAATTTTTAAAAATCTCATAGAAACGAATTTTTGCGATTTCGGTATCGATTCGGAGACGGATTTGAGTCAAACTGGTATGGTTGGACTCGTAATTGAATGGGTTATCGGATTTGGTAACTTTTGTCGGATTTCGAGACGTGGGCCCCACAGACGAATTTTTAATTAATTTTGGGATTTTTATTAAAAATATAGTATTTTCTTATAGAATTGATTCCTATAATTTTTAGTGATTGTATCAAATTATTTTGGCTAGATTCGAGCCAGACAGAGTTGGATAATCGTCGAAAAGGCCTTATAGTGGATTAAATTGGAGCAAGACGAGGTAAGTCTCTTGTCTAATCTTGTGAGGGAGAAATTACCCCGTAGGAATTAAATTGAATAATTGTTGCTAATTGCGGGGGCTACGTACGCACGAGGTGACGAGAGTCCGTGCGTAGCTACTATTAATGCTAAAGTCCGGGTAGTTTACGACTCAAAGCATGAATTACTTGTGTGAATTATATTCTTTATTAATTAAAATAATTGATGTATATATTGTGAATTGTTATGAAAAGTAGAAAAATATGAAATTTTCATATGCTTGATTTTCTGTTTAAATCAATTAATTGTTAAAAGAAATTGTTCTCATCCCGAATTTATCTTATAATAAATATACTCTCCTTCCGGAGGCACATAAGAAAATGTCCTCCTTTCTTGTAGAGCGGGCCGAACGCCTCGGCAGGATAGATGCATCTATGGATCGCGCCGCATGTCCCTCGGCAATGTACACGACACTCGGGATCGGGTCGTACGTCCTCGGCAGAAATCGTGCTTAATAATAATAATTACACTATACTTTAATAATTTATTTCAGCTTGTGAAGCTAATTAATAAATTAAAAAATCCTTGGAATTTAATAAATTATTATTCTTGCTTGTTTAGGAATTAATTGTTACTCCTGTAAATGAGATTTAATTGATAAATTAGAATTTATTTGAATTGAAGGAATTTAATTAATATATTGAGAATTGTTACATTTGAAGGAATTTGATTATTTTCGCTGATTAAATAAATTTTTTTGTAAATTCTGTAAATCATGCTGATTTAAAAATCCTAGTTTTATTTAAGTTATTATTATTAACCCATAGTGAGTGTCAAAGTCGGTCATCTCATCTCTACCACTTCGAGATTAGGCTTGATACTTACTGGGTACACGTTGTTTATGTACTCATACTACACTTGCTGCACTTTTTGTGCAGGACCTGAGATAGGTACTAGTGGAGGACCTATCATCGCATACCCGCGTCATCCCGAGGCATAGTGGTGAGCTGCCTTTCTGAGCCGTTCTGCAGCTAACAGTCTCTTCTTATATTTACATTCTGTCTATTTCATTTCAGATAGTATTTGGAGTTTTGTATAATCTACTAGATGCTCATTCACTTGTGACACCAGGTCTTGGCACACACATTGGTAGAGTTTGTGTTTATATTTTTTTGGTTTTAAATTTTATCAATGTATGCTTAATTTATTAGTTGACTTGCCTAGCTATAGTGTTGGGCGCTATCACGACCTACAGGTGAAATTGGGTCGTGACATAAATAAGGGTAAAATTAGTCAAATACCATTCCTAATTAATAATAGAGGACAGAAAAAATTTAATAGCTTTTATTAAATAGGAGAATTAAGATGGAAATTAATTAAGGAATAATATAAAAGGAGAGGAGGAGGATAGTAAAAGGAAAAAACGGAAAACGGACAAAAATAGCAGAAGAAATAAATAGGCCGGCCAAATAAATAACGGAAGTCAATGGAGAGACACAACTTAGAAATGTCACTATTCTCATATTTTATGTTTTCTATTTTAGTTTCAACACTTCTCATTTCATTTTCTCTTTTTATTTTATTTTATTTTATTTTTATTTATCTTAATTGAATGTAATATTTCGAAGATAAAAAGTTTTACAGTACCATCTAATGGATCAACAATCAACAAACAGAGAATTTGCCTTAGGCTTTTCAATGTGGTTAAGTTCCACTTTTTTATTAGTATAAATATATAGGTCATGATTTGCTTTTACTTTTTGTTCAGTTTTTCTGAAAAATTTATCTTTTCCAAAATATCTTTGGCTTGACTGTATAAATCTTGTGTGTTTGGATTAGCATATCTCTATGGCATAATGTACTTATCTTTCCTCTCATTTTCTTTTTGCATTTCTCTCATTTTTTCATTAATTAAAAACAATTAAAATTCAAAGTTCATTATTAAGGGAAACAATCGGTTACTGAAATGCTATTTGCAAAAGATGTTCAATGCCTCATACACATTCTTCAATATCACGTAATACACCATAATCATACAATGGATGTGATATTTCTGTTATATCTAATAGCTAATGATTTAGCAACGCGGGCTTTCAGTTCTAGCACTCTTTGAAAGAATCAAACTTACTTTGTGCACTATCACATTTATATAAAGGTATTCACATTATTATCAATCGATTAATAAGATGATTTTTTTTTTCTCTCGAGAAAATTGATTGATAATGGAGTAAAAAGAAAGTTTTGGACAATGGAGGGTATACAGAGGCGTTGGATGACGGTGAAGAAATTTTTGGACAAATGAGGTGTTATCCCGATTTTTTTACTATATTTGGTTCTACTATTTTTGAAGGAAGTGTTGTGATATACTATTAACCATGCGGTTTAGACATAACATTTTGTTTAATTCTTTATGGAATAATTATTTATTTAATTTATTCCATTCAATAAAGTACATTTTTAAATAGATCATTTGTTACATTAGTGTTCTTTTAGTTATGTAGTAGATAATTTAGTGTATGGAGTCTTAGCTCATGCACATAAGATTAAACTGTCGGTTTACATAATTAATAAACTATGTTCACAATCGAAGATATTATTGGACAAAATATCTTGATAATTGAGCACAAGATTATAGTATAATTTGTCTTGATTATGGGAGTGGTTTTACTCCAACTTCTTGTGCTAATATACTTAGTGTATATTGAACGGACCAAGTAGAGAAAATATATTTTTGTACTGAATATATATAAAATATTTTCTCTAATTCATTAAAATGAGCTTATACTCATAATCTTGATAAAATTATTATGATCAATGTGATTTGTTTATTATTTTAATTTATCAAAAGGTACAACTCTATTCAGAATTAGTGTATGCCTAATAGATTGGACAATAACATTTATGAAATAATAATTAGTAGATAGAATCCAAAATTCGATTTTGAGTTTGATGATACCCCTTTCATGTAAGCTTATAAGTTTTTATGTGAAAACACGGCCGGTGAATTTTGTATCCGTCACATGAAATAGTTTAAGAGAAATTATAAAGGATTTAATTAGTTGATTAAATTAAATTTTCAGTAATTTAATTTAATTAACTGGTATTTGGGATCTTAACATGGGGAGTTAAAATAAGTGTTAGTGAATTTTCTAAATTCATATTGAGGAGTTCAATTGCAGTTTTTTAGTGGAATAAATTACAATTAATTATAGTAAGAATTAATTCATGCAAAATTTCGAATTAATACTATAATTAGTAGCCTCCTATTATTTTTGTGGTCTCTGCTATGCCTAGTAAAAATCTAGACTGACTTGGGTAAAAAGTGACTTGGGAGAAAAGTCATCCGGTAGAGTTAGAGTAGAATTCTACTTGTGCAAATAGAATCCTACACGTTTTTGAGAGCCTTATTTTTGGCTGAAAACGTGTCTACTTAAGGAAGACAATTTTCACCAAATAACTCACTTTTAGAGTTGTATTATTTTTGCCCACTCAAAGCAAATTCATCCAAGGTCTTACTAGGACCATAGCAGAAGACTGAAACCCTGAATTCTTGTTGTGTGGAGGATTTGTGCAACGATTTCAAGAGGTTAGTACTTCTAATCGAGTAATTATATCACTGTCTAGTTTATATGTATTTGATGTATGGTTTGTATGCTTGCTTCCGCTACGCATGTTCTAACAATTGGTATCAGACGTCGTCTTATATCTAACTAGATAATGCAATACAACATGAATAGAGTAATATTAAAACGTGTTGTTTAATGATACATGTTTGGTATGATTATTCTATGTCAAAAACATGATTGTTTTTATTAGTATTTTAATTATGTTATTATAGATTAATATACATATGCATAAATAGTGGTATTATATTTAATGAAAATCTGTTCAAATACGTTTTTATTGAATAATGTGACTGTTTTCAAGAGAGTTCAAGCGTGACTGTTTTCCATAATTAACAGTGACTATTCAAACGTGACTGTTTTCCATAATTAAGTTTATGGTTTAAAAGTGTTATTTTAATAAAAACGTGGTTGTTTTGAATGCTATTAGTTCTGAAATTATGAATTAATATACGTAATTATGAACAATGGCGTTTTTAAACGGGTGAAGAACATATTTTTACAATTTTGTTCGAACAAAGTTTTTATTAAATAATAATAAAAATATTATTTTGAGTTCTGAAATCATGAATTAACATACATAAGTATATTATGTGATTTGAACGAGTCAAAATATTTAAAACCCTTAAAAACGCCAAAAACAGAATACTACAAATAGGTCATGAATTTGGAATTCTGAAATTCTGTCGAACACCGATTGACCTCAAATTTAGTAGGTTCATCGGAAACGACCCAGTGAGCAATACTCATCAGCTCTTCTCATGAAGTACGTTGTTTTTTAGGCATTCGGGGTCGTTTAGATGGGTTTTTGGCCATTTTTCTATTTTTTGGAAAAATAAATTAATAAAAGAATTTTTTTAAAAGAAATCAATGATGGTAGGGTTCAATTCCCCTGGTTTCCAATCATGTTTTATAGTAACATAATGAATTTATATGTTGACATAGGTCTTCTTTCACATCGGATAAGTTTATTATAGATGATTACTGTAGTTTTGTCTCTAGTTATTTGATTACTTGTATTAACTCTCCAACTGAGTTACCTGTTGATTCAATGAAACTAGAGTTTATAAAAGTGATATTTACCTATCTTAAATTAAAAGTTTACTCTCCATCTGAGTTGGTCATGTGTTTAATTTATGGGGTAAATATCTTACATAACTCATATATTTTGCATGAATAGTAAAGTTTCCCTAACGAATCTAACTATTCAATGAGCATGGTTATATGTGTAATGTGCTATTTTGAATTTAATTATTCTAAATACATAACTAATGATCTATTTAATGTGAATATCTCTTCAGATTAACCATGTCTTCATTCAACCCACTTACCTCACTTTTGAACCAAAACAAGTTAGAAGGACCGAATTATGTTGACTGGAAAAGAAACCTTGATATTGTCCTAATTGCTGAAGGTTACAAATTTGTAATCACTGAGGAGTTCCAAGAAAAAACTGAAAATGCTACTGATGATCAGGTTAAGGCCTATGATAAATGGGTCAAGGCTGATGAGATGACGCGATGTTACATTCTTGCCTCTATGGCAGATATTTTGCAACATCAGCATTAGTCTATGAGGTCTGCTTATGACATGCTCGAAAGTCTCAAAGAGATGTTCGGTGAGCAAAATCATGCGGTTAAGCATACAACCATGAAAGCCCGTTTGAACACCAAGATGGTTGAAGGATCATCGGTCAGGGACCATGTTCTGAAGATGATGAGTCTTCTGAATGAACTGGAGGTCCTTGGAGTTGTGATTGATAAGGAATCTCAAGTGGAGATGGTCCTGCAGACTCTGCCTGACAGTTTTCAACAATTTCGCTTGAACTATAGTATGAACAAAATGGATTTGTCACTAGCAAAATTGTTGAGTGAGTTGCAAGCGGCAGAATCTATTATCAAACAGCAAGCTCCAGTTGTGGAACTCAATTTTGAGAAGGCTTCAGTTTCTAAGTCGAAAGGAGGTAATAAAAAGAAGAAGGCTCAAAAGGTTTTGGCACCTGGAGGTGCGATTGGTGTGAAAAAACACAAAGGAAAGTTCTATCATTGCAAGCAACCTGGGCATCATAAAAAATAATGCCCTGCCTATCTGGCAAAGTTGAATAATCAAGGTAATTAAAATTTAAATATCATTGAAACGTGTTTAGCGGGAGTCTCTACCATGTTTTGGTATGTAGATTCAGGAGCCACTAATCATATCTACACTACTTTACAGGGGGTTCAGGAAACGCGGCGACTAAGTGAGAATGGAGTTTGCATTTTTCAAGCCAATGGCGAGCCAGCACCAGCTTTAGCATTAGGAGATATTAGAGTTTCATTTAGTAGTGATAGAGTTTTAGTTTTGAAAGATATTCTCTATGTACCTTCTATTAGAAGGAATTTGATTTCGGTTTCGAAAATAATGGATGCTGGTTATAATGTTTATTTTGCTAATAACACTGTTGTTATTAAGTTTAATAAACGTTTTATCTACACTGCTGCTAGAGTACATGACCTTTTTATTCTTGATATATCTCCTCATGTGCTACAACAACCAAAAGAATTAAATAACATTAATCTGCCACATAAAAGAAAATATATTTCTGAATTGAGCCAACCTTATTTGTGGCACTTACGTCTAGGTCATATAAATCTAAATAGGATTTCGAGATTGGTCTCTGATGGACCTTTGAGTTCATTGAAAGTGGAGTCACTGCCGACATGCGAATCTTGTTTAGAAGGTAAAATGACCAAGAGACATTTTTCCTCAAAAGGAAATAGAGCCAGTAATAAGTTAGAATTAATTCACTCTGATTTGTGTGGCCCTGTGAATATACAAGCAAGAGGTGGTTTTGAGTATTTTGTGACTTTCACAGATGATTACTCAAAATATGGATACATTTATCTGTTGTGCCGTAAGTCTGAATGCTTTGAGAAATTCAAAGAATTTTAGACGGAAACGGAGAAACGACATGATAAATATATCAAAACATTGCGATCTGGTCGTGGTGGTGAATACCTTTTTGCGAAATTCATTAAATACGTATCTGATTGTGGAATTACATCTCAATTATCTGCTCCAGGAACATCACAACAAAATGGTATGGCAGAAAGAAGAAATAGGACTCTTATGGAAATGGTTAGATCAATGTTAAGTTATTCCGATTTGCCTTCTTCCTTTTGGGGATATGTTTTAGAAACAACAAATTGCATTCTAAATTTGGTTCCTTCAAAGTCAGTACCTTCAAATCCAGTAGAATTGTGGACTGGGCGCAAGCCAAGTTTACGGCACATTCGAGTTTGGGGTTGTCAAGCACATGTGCTGAAAGGGAAAACAGATAAATTGGAATCGAGGACAGAAATATGTATTTTTATTGGATATCAAAAGGAACTAAAGGCGGTTTATTTTACTGTCCCAAAGAAAAGAAGGTAATTGTTACGACAAATACCAGATTTTTAGAAGAGGACTATTTAATGAACCATATTCCTAGAAGTAAACTAGGTTTACAGGAATTAAGTAATGGAGTAACTAATGACTCATCTCTGGATCGTATCCCGAAAGCCAGTATTGACATACCACTGCATTATCGTAGTGGGATAAATGTCAATAGGCAGCAGAACGCACAAGAGCAATTTCCTGACATCTCATTACCCCAAAGTAGTAGGAGTAATGTTGAGCAACCTCAGATTGTTGAGCAACCTGAAATTGTTCTGCAACCTGCACTCCAGGAAGAAGTTAATGATATCCCAGCGTCACAAGGTGTAGAGGATAACATTGACGCTTCAGTTCCTGAAAAGGATGTTGTGATTCAACAACAAAATACTGCACATGTAGTGACTAGTCGTAGTGGGAGAATTATTAGAAAACCTCTCCGTTTTGCACTCTTGGGAGAATCTTATGATGGAATTCCTGAAGAGGCTAACACAGAACCTATTAATTACGACGAAGCACTACAGGATACAGATGCTGATAAATGGGTTACTGCTATGAAATCTGAAATGGAGTCCATGTACTCTAATCAAGTCTGGGATCTTATAGAACCACCTACTGGAGTCAAACCCATTGGTTGTATATGGATCTATAAGAAAAGAGAGGAGTGGATGGAAAAGTGCAAATATTTCAAGCTAGGTTTGTTGCAAAAGGGTTCACTAAAAAAGAAATGATCGATTATGAGGAAACCTTTTCGCCAGTAGCCATGCTTAAATCCATTAGGATTCTCTTATCCATTGCTGCTCATTACGATTTTGAGATTTGGCAAATGGATGTCAAGACTGCTTTTCTTAATGGAAGTCTTGATGAGTGCATCTATATGGCACAACCAGTTGGTTTCATAAAAAGTGGTAATGAGCACATGTTGTGTAAATTAAAGAAATCCATTTATGGATTGAAACAAGCTTCTAGAGCATGGAATACTTGTTTTGACGCATCGATTAAAACCTTCGGTTTTGATCAATGTGAAAATGAGTCTTGTGTCTATAAAAAGTGGGATGGAGATACAGTTATATTTTTGGTTTTGTACGTAGATGATATTTTCCTCATAGGAAATAATGTGAGCATGTTGAATTCAGTAAAGGAATGGTTGTTCACACATTTCGATATGAAAGACTTGGGACAGGCGGCACATATCCTTGGGATCAAGCTTATGCGAGATCGCAAGCGAAGGATATTAGGATTATCCCAATCACTTTATATTGATACTATTCTCACCAGGTTTAGCATGTAAGATTCCAAGAAAGGCTTTCTCTCTTTTAGACATGAAATCTCTCTATCGAAAGATCAGTCCCCAAAAATGACTGATGAGATAGAAAAGATGAAGGCGGTCCCTTATGCTTCTGCTGTAGGGAGTCTCAGGTATGCTATGTTATGTACTAGACCTGATATCTGCTTTGTTGTTGGCATGGTTAGTAGATTTTAGTCTAACCCTGGACGAGAACACTGGACTACCATTAAACATATAATTAAGTACTTGAAAAGGACTAGGGATTATATATTGGTTTATCACTCAGGCGATCTTCCACCTATTGGCTATACTGATTCAGATTTTCAGTCAGATAGGGATTCTAAAAAATCTACCTCAGGATATGTTTTTACCCTAGGAGGTGGAGCCATAAGTTGGAGGAGCATCAAGCAAACATGTGTTGCTGATTCCACCATGGAAGCTGAATATGTGGCTGCATCTGAGGCAGTTAAAGAGGCTGTTTGGCTCGGAAACTTTCTAAAAGAGCTTAATGTAGTTCCTTCGGCTCAAGCACCGATTGTACTTTATTGTGACAATAGTGGTGCAGTTGCAAACTCGAAAGAACCAAGAAGCCATAAAATGAGTAAGTATATTGAGCGTAAATATCACTTAATTCGGGACATAATTCAGAGAGGTGATGCAAGAGTGTTGAAGATTGCGGCAGAGGAAAAGTTGGCAGACCCGTTTACAAAGAGCTTGCCCCAGAAGATTTTTGACAAGCATGTAGAAGGAATGGGTGTTAGAGTTGTAGACGCATGGTTATGAGTCTAAGTGGGAGATTGTTGGGATATACTATTAACCATGAGGTTTAGACATAGTATTTTATTTAATTCTTTATGGAATAATTATTTATTTAATTTATTCAATAAAGTACCTTTTCAAATAGATCATTTGTTACATGTGTGTCCTTTTAGTTATGTAGTAGACAATTTAGTATATGGAGTCTTTGCTCATGCACATAAGATTAAATTGTCGGTTCACATAATTAATAAACTATATTCATAATCGAAGATATTATTGGACAAAATATCTTGATGATTGTAGAACAAGATTATAGTATAATATTTCTTGATTATGGGAGTGGTTTTACTTCAACTTCTTGTGCTAGTATACTTAGTGTATATTGAACGGACCAAGTAGAGAAAATGTTTTTGTACGGAATATATATAAAATATTTTCTCTAATTCATTAAAATGAGCTTATACTCTTAATCTTGATAAAATTATTATGATCAATGTGATTTGTTTATTATTTTAATTTATCAAAAGGTACAACTCTATTCAGAGTTAGTGTATGCCTAATAGATTAGACAATAACGAATAACATTTGTGAAATAATAATTAGTAGATAGAATCCAAGATTCGGTTTTGAGTTTGATGATACCCCTTTCATGTAAGCTTATAAGTTTTCATGTGAAAACACGACCGATGAATTTTGTATCCGTCACATGAAATAGTTTAAGAAGAATTATAAAGAATTTAATTAGTTGATTAAATTAAATTTTCAGTGATTTAATTTAATTAACTGATATTTGGCATCTTAACATGGGGAGCTAAAATAAGTGTTAGTGAATTTTCGAAATTCATATTGAGGAGTTTGCAGTTTTTTAGTGGAATAAACTGCAATTAATTATACTAAGAATTAATTCATGCAAAATTTCGAATTAATACTATAATTAGTAGCCTCTTATTATTTCTGTGGTTCCTGCTATGCCTAGTAAAAACTTGGATTGACTTGGGAGAAAAGTCCTCCGGTAGAGTTAGATTAGGATTCTACTTGTGCAAATAGAATCCTACACGTTTTTGAGAGCCTTATTTTTTGCTGAAAACGTGCCTACTTAAGGAAGACAATTTTTACCCAATAACTCACTTTTAGAGTTGTATTATTTTTGCCCACTCATAGCAAATTCGTCCAAGGTCTTACTAGGACCATAGAAGAAGACTGCATCCCTGGATTCTTGCTCTGTGGAGGATTTGTGCAACGATTTTAAGAGGTTAGTGCTTCTAATCGAGTAATTATATCATTGTCTAGTTTATATGTATTTGATGCCTGATTTTTATGCTTGCTTCCGCTGCGCATGTTCTAACAGGAAGGACAATATGTTTACCATAATTGATTTTTTCTTTTACGAAAAGGAAATTATAATTCTTCCATGTTTGGCTAGTCCTTTTCTTGTAGGAAAATATTTTAGACTTCTATAAATTTAGAATTCTTCCTTCTCATGCAGTAACATCCATAATGTAGTCATTATGGAGTTTGAGAGTCGTGTTTAGGGGGAGAACTTTACGGGACAAGTGTTACTGTGTCACTTGTGTTTGCCTCTTCGTGAGATTGTTCTCTCGATATTTTGTACTTTCTTTTATATATTGGATTGCTCATCTCCGCTGTGGACGTAGGTCAATTGATCGAACTACGTAAATGTTTGTGTCTCTTTTGATATATTTCTCTTTTGTTGTCTGATTTATCGTCGTTGAGGGTTTGTTTTACTAGCTTTCGCATGACACCTGATTATTTCGGTCCTAACATGGCGAGAGGAAGAGTCGTTAGTTTACAATTGAAGAATAGACTACTCAAGGAAGATCGAAATTTGCAAGAAAGAAAATATAGAGAATCGAAATAAGATCTAGCGAAAAATGAAGGTAAAGAAATAAATAATGAAAATGTGAAAAAAGTTAGAGAATCAAGGCGGAGGATACCAATGAAGCATCTGAAGAAGTTTTTGAAATGACCAACAATCAGTAAACAAATACTCCTTCCATCCCAAAAAGACTGTCTGAATTCGATACGAAGGTCAAACTAACTAATGTTCAGTGTGAATTGAGATATATAATTTTTAATTTTTTTTAAAAAATAAAAATTATATATTTTAAAACTACACAAAAGTACTACAAGTCACAATAGTTTACAATTTTAAATATTTAGTAAGTATCCGAAAAAATTATGATAAAAGAAAATATATTTTGAGTGTCCAAATAGTAACTAAGACAGTCTGTTTGAAACGGAGGGAGTAATATATACTGAGGCTCGGACAAGGTCTTTCTCCCTTATCAAAGTTTGTATTTTTCGTAAAGAAGTGATTCACTTATTATAATTCAATTTCATACATAATAATTAATTTAATGAATTTTTTAATTGTTTGTGCTTAATCTGCTCATAGAAAATATTACATTTAAAGTATAACTTGATTCCTAAAATAAGAATGTCTTTGTGCAACTTATAACCTTTACTTTCAAGTAACCAAAGAAAGAGACACAAAAAAGTAACTAGAAAACCAAAGAAAGGTCTACTAAAGTGCTACAAAACATTACTATTAAAGAGGAAAAAATGGGAAGGAAAATGAAAAGGAAAAAATGAAAATATTGTGAAGAAAAGAAGAATGGCCAGATTTATTTGTTTCGTACTTTTGTTTTCTTTGTATATCACTTTTTTTGTTTGTTTGTTATTTTTTCAAAATATGGTAAACATCATAGAATACTTTAGAAATATGCATACACAATTTTTAGAGATATATATAGAAGATTTAGTTTATCTTTTCTATTTAAAGATTTTTGCAAGAGGGTCATTTCGTATATTTACTAAGTATCATTTTTATTTCGTGCGGACAAATTTACTAGTCCAATTATATTAGCAGAGGTCAGGGCTGTTGGCCGGGAAGATTGCTGCAACGGTAATGGCTTTCCGTCTCGTAGGGTGAGTTTGGTTGCCTAAAATTTGTTGATTTATTCTTAAGAGGCTTTCGTTTGATTTATCCTTAAGAGGCTTTTGTTTGATTTTGGTTTAATTATTGTTTTTTATGGGTTTCTTTAGAAGACAAATGGCTGCCGGTGCTGGTAGGGCTTTGCTTGGAGCACCACCAACACAAATCAGGTTTATAAATCGTCAGAAAAATCTCATATACGGTAGAATTTAAAAAAAAAAAAAAATTTGATTTTTGATTCAGCAGGCGATATTGCCAGAAAGTCTCCTCCAATTCCGAATACTCAACTGATCGTACTGGTATATTTAATCACCCACTAAATTGTTTAATTCAAGTTTCTCTTATTATGTTAATAATAATAATAACTCAACTCACTCACGTCTGGTCCCTCACCTTTGCAGTTGCAGTTTTTGTTGCTGGAGCTGTATCATCTCTTACATTCTTTCATCTCTGGTATTGTACCCCTCAACTTTTTGTACTTTTATCGTAGAAATATCCCCACTTTTTGCTTGAAAATCAACTCTTTTTAATTAGTAAAGGGTAAGATGAAACATCAATAAGTAGGTGTAAGTCATATTCAGAATTGAATCTGATCTTGTTTCTTGGCACATTTATATTTCTAACTGTTAATTTCCTCTAAGACTAGTTCATTTGCAGAAATTTTTTCTTTCCTCTGGCGCTAATATCTGAATCTAATTTGGCTAATTTCTGAATTTATCTTGGCTGGCTTGGCACACAGCTGAATGAATTCAAGGCGAAGTAAGTTGTAAATTTGTCACTTTTGCTTTATTCCCATTATTAGATGTGGGTATAACATATTAGGTTATCAACCTTCAGTGCCTCGGGGGCATGTGACTTCTTAGTCCAGAATTCATGGTGCTACACTAAGCTTGAGCTGAGCTACCCATGCTGATCTCGGCATTGCTTGAATAAGCTTCACGAGCATCTTCATGTCTTATTTATACCTCATAATATCCCGCCCATATAACAAATCTGTGTAATAGATGTATATCTCTCTATCTTCATGTACTGTTGCGTGAAAATAGCACCTTTGCCACCAAACCTGTAAAACATTTAGCTTGGTAGGTGCACTATTTTTCCATATTGTTCTCCACTTGTTCCAATAATGACTTCGTGGCTGCATATAAAGATGTCGCAGGCTGTAACTGAAACAACACCCATGCTGTTCCGTTTCCAAATTAGTATACCATGCGTGTCTCAAAATAGTAAAGGAATCAATTAGCCGGATGAGATTGCAAATTCTTCCACGGCCTAATCATTTGGAATACTTCTCAACATCATGACCAATCCGTCCATTGTGTAGTACTCAGTGATTTGTAGCCATTTGGTTGATGCATAAGTAAAGATGTTTGGTAACCTGTGTTTTAGAGGGAAATGACCCAGCCCCAAGTATCCTGCAAGAACTAAATTCTCCTTCCATTCAAAATGTCTTAAGAGTCATTTTGTTTGATGTAAGAATTAGCAAAAATTCCCCTTATCCAACTTAAAAGAAATTAACACCTCATCCAAATCTGTTACACTGCATTATGTATCATTTTACTGAGGCCTTCCATCATCAGGATAAAAAGTTGGGCCCCCCATCTAAGTTCCCTTTGTGAAGGGAAAAAACCATTGGAGTCCATTAATCAGTAGTGAAAATTTTACTATGGAATCACAAAACTTTACCCACTTGTTCCACTTTGCTCCAAGTCCCATTTCTTTCAAGATTCCCAGAAGGTAGTTCCATGTGACGTGATCATACCTCTATGTCCAACTTCACCAAAATACCATCTTTTCACTGTCTTAAGTTTGGAATCCACAGCTTCATTAACCATAGGATTCTTTGTCGGCGAGCAATTGCTTGACTCTCAGTACGGATTTCCCCATCTTCTCTTCGCGGAATTGAGCATGGTTCTAGTGAATTGATGGAAGATGAAAATATAGAAGTATAGAACAATACTTTTTAGGAGGATGATTTGGTGGAAACGTTTTCCTCAAGGGTTCAATGGGTTCTAAGTTTCCCCTGGGTACCATTAGCGGGAGTTTATAAGCTGTATCTTTGAAAGTGAAAGACATGAATCTTGCTTTTGTGGAGTCTAGAATTCATGTGTAAAGGATGTACACGTAGGGGTAAAGTCTACGTACACACTACCCTCCCTAGACCACACTCATAGGATTACACTGGTTTTTTGTTGTTGTTGCAAGGAGTTTTTGTTTTCAAATTGACTTGTCTTTTGCAGCTTGTTATTTTTTTTTGGTAATTAATTATCAATTTTATTACCAGAGGGAAATTTACAAGCAAGTACAAAACAAAAAATCAAAACCCTACCAGCCAGCGTTGGACATTAAGCCCTAACTCTAGGCTACATCTGGATCAACTAGGCTTAGTAAAAGTATTAAAAGTAAGCACCTACCCATTTTGAACTTCTACCCATACACAACTAAGGATACCAGTTCAGACTAGATATTTTGCTCGCTAGCTTTGGTTTCCCGTAACATCTGGAGAAGATATCCTGTATAACTTGCCTAACAACCATCTCGTTACTTCGTTTTTGCCTTGAAACACCATACTATTTCTATCTTGCCACACAGAGTACAAACATCCTGCAATAGTCATTCTGTATATGAGAGCTTTGGGACTTTTTCCTTTCATATGTACAGCTGCCCAATCCATCTCCTCTTGCCATTTTTTTTTGATAAGGTAAATTGTATTAATCAAAAGGGAGAGAACTCCCGTGTACACAAAGTATACCAAAGACGTAGAGAATTTATATCAGAACATGATTCTCTACAAAGGACGCCCAATCTTCTATACAAGTAGGGGCTAAGTGAGTGCACCAAAAAGCGATCAAAGATAAAAGACTATTCTTAAGATGTGAAAAAGGAGACTCAATCTCCTTAAAAACTCTCCTATTTCTCTCCCCCCATACTACCCACATGAGAGCTAACGGAGCGAATTTCCATGCCTTTTGCTTTCTTCTTCTACGAAAACCGCCCCAGCTATATAACATTTCCTTTACAGTGCTTGGCATCACCCATTGAACACCAAAGAGATTCAGGATTGCCCTCCACAAAGCTGAGGACACAGGGCAATGCAACATAAGGTGATCAACTTCTTCTCCTGAGCTTTTACACATGTAGCACCAACTAACAAGTGTAATTCCCCTTTTTCGGAGATTTTCAGCAGTCAAGATCACTCCCCTTGCCGCTAGCCATGCAAAAAAGCACACCTTCGTGGGCGCCCTAGGAATCCAGATCGAGGAGTATGGAAAAGTGGTCTCCTCTCTCACCAACATACTCTGGTAAAAAGACTTTACGGTGAACAAACCATCGCCACGCAAGCCCCATCTCCAAGAGTCGCAGGATGGCTGGAGCATGTCTTGCCCGTATAGCAGTGCCAACAAAACTTGAAGCTCCGCAATCTCCCAATCTTGCATGTTCCTCCTGAATGAGAGGTCCCATACTACCCTCCCTTCATGCTCCTTGCGAATCTGTTGGACCATCAGTTCCTTCTGGTTTGAAACTCTGAAGACGTGGGGGAAGGAGACCCTCAAAGAGTCCTCTCCACACCACCTATGATTCCAAAAGCTGATTCTCCTTCCATCTCCCACCCTGTAAGTGATGTTGCCACTGAATGCTTCCCAATTCTTCATGATACTCCTCCACATGCCACACCCGAAAGGTGTTGTAATCGCCTTGGTCCTCCATCCCCCTCCCGTTGAATCATACTTTTCTACTATGACCTCCCTCCATAGAGCATGCTCTTCTACCCCGAATCTCCACAGCCACTTTCCCATTAAAGCTCTGTTAAATACCCTAAGGTCTTTCACTCCAAGTCCACCCCACTTCTTTGGGGAAGTGACTGTTTGCCAATTCACTAGATGAAACTTTCTAGTTCCATCCGCCGCATCCCATAGAAAGTTCCTTTGAAGTCTCTCCAGTTTTTCTGTGATGCTCACCGGTGCTTGCAGCAGGGACAAGTAATAGGTTGGCATACTCGATAAAGTGCTTTTGACAAGCACTTCCTTACCTCCTTTTGACAAATACCGTTTCTGCCACCCTGCTAATCTTTTTTCAACCCGCTCGATCACTGGATTCCAAACCGTAGTATCCTTATATGAAGCGCCCAAAGGGAGGCCCAGGTAAGTAGTGGGAAGGGAGCCCACCTTGCATCTGAGAACACCAGACAAGGCATCAAAATTAGTAACCTCACCTACCGGAAAAATCTCACACTTGCCGATGTTGATTTTGAGTCCTGATACTAACTGAAACCACTGCAGGACCTGCTTCAGGTAGGTCAACTGATCCATATCGGCATCACAGAAAACCAGTGTGTCATCCGCAAAAAGCAAATGTGAGACTCTTCGGGCACTGAGCATCCATCTCCTCTTGCCATTTCATTGCCTTTTTGTTGATTCCCTGCCAGTAGAGCAATTTATCCCATATTCCTGCAGAGATACTACAACTAAAGAACAAGTGGTCCCCATTCTCAGGTTCCATAGCACACAGGACACATCTGGTTGTCAATAACTCCCCATTTGATCAACTTCTCCTTTGTATTCAATTCCTATTTGTTGTAGGTTTAAGATGAACAACCATTTAGACTGTCCTTGGTTATTACATATCAGTTTTCTCCAAGCCACTTTAGTATAGGAATCCCTCATTTGATGATACATCTTCTAATTGAAAAAGTTTTCATTTGCTGCATGTCAAGCATAGTAACTCCAACATCTTCCACAGCTTTCCTTACTTTAATTATCTTCTTAAGCATCCAAGAATCCTGGCTAGGATTGATTTCCCATATGTTTTTGCAGCTTCTTATTATCAAGGACAGCTTGATATGACAGCTTTGGGACTTTTTCCTTTCATATGTACTGCTGCCCAATCCATCTCCTCTTGCCATTTCATTGCCTTTCTGTTGATTCCCTGCCAGTAGAGCAATTTATCCCATATTCCTGCAAAGATACTACAACTAAAGAACAAGTGGTCCTCATTCTCAGGTTTCCATAGCACACAGAGGACACACCTGGTTGTCAATAACTCCGTTTGATCAACTTCTCCTTTGTATTCAGTTTCTTATTTGCTGCCAGGTTTAAGATGAACAACCGTTTAGGTTGTCCTTGGTTATTATATATCAGTTTTCTCCAAGCTACTTTGGTATAGGAGCCCCTCATTTGATGATACATTCTTCTGATTGAGAAAGTTTTCATTTGCTGCATGTCAAGCATAGTAACCCCAGCATCTTCCACAGCTTTCCTTACTTTAATTATCTTCTTACGCATCCAAGAATACTGGCTAGGATTGATTTCCCAAATGTTTTTGCAGCTTGTTATTATCAAGGATTGTTCTTAAGAAATCCATTTCATCACATCTTATTGTGTCTTGAAAATGGATATAGTGTGTTGTTATCTATATATCTTTGCTATGTCCTTTGGTTCAGACTGCGTATTTGTTTTTTATCGAATTACTCTAGCTTCAAGAATTCCAATTCACTTTTATATTTTCTTATCAGGGAACGTGCTCGGGGTTTCTGAATCACTGTTACTAGTGTAATTATTTAGGAGGATGCTTTGTTGTTCTTGTGCTAATGTAATCCTAACATGGAAATGAAAGAGAGACAGTTTTGTGGTTATCACAAATATGTTTAGTTTTATCGTCGATGTTGTAGTTTTTCAATTGTACTATCTACAAACAACAGCACTAATATCGCACAATCTTTCTACCTGATAATCTAATGAAATTTTTTCTTTTTTATGTAGTTATTCTTATGCACGGGAAAATGCTTTAAGTTATTTAGTAGCTGGTGTGTAGAGAAATTGGATTGAGTTTCTGCGGGGCATATATTCTGTGACTTGAACTTTTATGCTGGATGCATAAAAGTTCATTGAGTGCATAACGTTGTTCTTGCTATGTGAATGAAAACACATATAAATCACTTTCTGCTCTTTAGAATGGTATTTGATTACTTGAACTCAGATATTAATTTTGAGTTGAGCAGCAAACATTCAATATATATATTGTGAAATGTATATATATATTGTGAAATGCGGCTGTGGCCAGCTCCGGCATTGTCGAAGTAGGCAACCTATACCTCCATGTATTCACATTCAATTGTTCCAACAACAGCTCCATATCACCTTCACCGTCTCCATCGCCCTTTCTCACCAGGATCTCTGTTACTCTTGGATGAGTCGCGGCATGTGTGGCTGTGTCTTCGGGTGTTCAAACCGAACCGGAAAATCGTATTAAATCGAAAAATCAAACTAAACCGATTAAAAAGCCCGACTAGGTTTGGTTTGATTTGATTTGGTATTGAGTAAAAAAACTCGAACCAAACCGACATATAAATATTTAATTTATATATATATTTTTAAGACTTTATATTGAATTTTCTTTAAAAAATCTAGAAATATTTGGGATCCTATCACGTGTTAACGTTGAAAGCGTACATTAACAAAAAATTATTGTTAGACGACTAGGAAAATAACTATCATGTGTTACTAAAAACTTCTCCCATTAGAATATTTTAATAGATCATATGTTTGTCAATTTTTTCAATATTTACTAAACATATATTCACTTATCAAAACTATATCTATAACTGTAACAAAGTAGGATTGGAATAATATTCATGTAACAAAAAAACTCGAAAACTCGAAAAATCTGACAAAATCGAATCAATCCAAACCGATATAGTTGGTTTAGTTTGGTTTTGGTAAAAACCGAACTAACCCGGTCCATGTACACCCCTAGTCCTCACTTGTTCAGTGCGAGCCTTTTCCAAAATTTTTCCTTCTCTTTTACTATCTCTTCCGCGTCAGAATGGAACAGTAATTCCACGACGTTAAATCTGCGATGCATTTTTCGGAGTTTCTTCACGGTGTTTCCTCCCATTACGGGAAGGATTTGTCAGGGGATGATTTAGGCTTGAATATATGGGTTCGACTGAACCGTAGCTGTGGCCACCTTGTATATGTGTTGTGTTAAAAATTTATTAAATATGTACAAAAATTTAATTCAGAACTGATTATTAACCCTTGAGGTCATTGTCCTAGAATCTAGAACTAGAACCCATAAGTTCAAGTTATAGATCCAACTTTCTTTGTTTGTTGTTCTGAATTAGATGACTAAAAATTCGTATCAGTTCCTTCACGAAGGGCAATGTTTCGTTTCATGGATATAGCTACTCATAATCCAAATAGTTTGCTTATAAAATCAATTTCAATACCTAAAAGTGTTTTTCAATTATCGACTACTTTTGGGAGTTTACAAGCTGTATCTTTGAAAGTGAAAGACATGAATCTTGCCTTTGTGGATCTAGAATTCGTGTGTAAAGGATGTACTCGTAGGAGATTTTGTTATAGTGCATTATGTTTTGCAGCTTGTTATATTCAAGGAATCTTTGCAATTAATTTTTCAAACCAAAGAATGGTAATACCTGAATCCAAGTAATGGTAATATTGTTTTGCATGTTTGCTACTCAAACCTAAAAGTTAATATCTAAATCCAAGTTATCAAAAACCATTCTGAAGAGCAGAACGTAGTATATTTGCTTCTTAACAATGAACGTAGTATATTTGGATTCAGGTATTACCGTTACTTGGTTTGTAAAATAAAATTACCATTACTTGGATTCAAACCAATATAAGTTGATTTTTTTTTTCAATTTTAGGTTTTATCAGTTTTTCCATTTTGTGGTTTTCTTTCGGGTTTTTTCCTATCAACCATTTAAATCGATATAACAATTTAAAGGAAACATGTTCTAGCTGAGCCCTTGCACGAACACTAATAATATGGGTCTTCTTTAACAAGATCCTACCCTGATATGAATATGGAGAGAATTTTCATAAACCGAAAATCTATAAATGTAATTTGATAAACGACCAGCAAATGATTTGAAGTATTGACTGTTGTTCACATCTCTAACTGTAACGACCCGACCAGTCGTTTTGAGAGTTGTAGCCTCGTTCCCCCATTTACTGCTCATTTAGTACTTTATAGCTGTTATATGACTTGCCGGGGTAGTCAATTCGGGTCCGGAGAGATTTCGGAATAAATTAATACACTTAGTCTCAAGGTTGAAAGCTTAAGTTGAAATGGTTGACCGGATGTTGACTTATATGTAAACGACACCGGAATAGAGTTTTGACGATTTCAATAGTTCCGTATGGTGATTTTGGACTTAGGAGCGTGCCCGAAAAATAATTTGGAAGTTCGTAGTTAAATTAGGCTTGAAATGACTAAAATAGAAATTTAAGTTTGAAAGTTTGACCGGGGAGTTGACTTTTTGATATCGGGGTCGGAATCCGATTCTGAAAATTTGAATAGGTCTGTCATTTATGACTTGTGTGCAAAGTTTGAGGTCAATCGGACTTGATTTGATAGGTTTCGGCATCGAATGTAGGAGTTAGAATTTCTTAGTTTCATTAGGCTTGAATTGGGGTATGATTCGTGGTTTTAGCGTTGTTTGATGTAATTTGAAGTTTCGACTACGTTCGTATGATGTTTTAGGGTTGGTTGGTGTATTTGGTTGAGGTCCTAAGGGCCTCAAGTGAGTTTCGGATGGTTAACAGATCAAATTTGGACTTAGAACAAAGCTGGAGTTTTCTGCTTTCTGGTACAATCGCACCTGCAGAACTATTCACGCAGGTGCGCTGCCGCAGGTGCGGCTAGAAAGGCACAAAAGCGGAAAGTGGCTTGGCCTGGGGCTAGGTCGCAGGTGCGTGAAGGTCTTCGCATCTATGAGCCCGCAGGTGCGAGCCATGCTCCGCAAATGCAGAGTGAAGGGGGCAATTGGAGACCGCAGAAGCGGTTTGGACGACTGCAGAATCGAGGTCGTAGAAGCTGACCTCTTGTCCACAGAAGCGAACGAAACTGTAGAAGCGGACGGGACCTCGCATCTGCGAGACCGCAGAAGCGGTTAAGTATCCGCAGGAGCGGAACCTCTGGCAGTGTACAAAATCAGAGGGGTTCTGAGCTTCTGCCATTTTTGGACATTTCCAATACGGTTTTGGGCAATTTCTCATAGAGAATTCACGGGGAAACTTGAGGTAAGTCACTTATGATCATTGTTAGTCAATAATATTGAAGTATCATTGAGTATTTCGACTAGATTACGTATTTTTGAGGTGAAATTGGAGGATTTGGGCCTAGGGATTTGAAAATGAGATTTGGGAATTTGAAGGTCGAGTTGATGTCGGAATTTAGTAATTTTGGTATAGTTGGACTCGTGGTTACATGGACATTCATATTCTATAACTTTTGTCAGGTTCTGAGATGTGGGCCCACAGGCGATTTTTGAGTTAAATTTCGGATTTTGTTGGAAAATTAGTATTTTCATGTGGAACTTATTTTCAATATATTGTATTGATTAAATCGAATTAATTGTGACTAGATACGAGACTTTCGGAGGTCAACCCGCGAGGCAAAGGCATAGCAGAGTAAAGAATTTCCCAGTTCGAGGTAAGTAACTTGTCTAACCTTGTGTGGGGGAAATTTTTCTTAGGATTAGTATTGGTATGATAATTGTGATGTGTTGAAAGTCGTGTAAGCGAAGTGACGAGTGTGTACACTGGCCAAATGTGAAATATTATGTCTTTTAGTTGTGTATAGCACTGTTGCATATTAATTAAATTATTTTATTCTGTTATATTCATCATCCTTAATATATTTTCGTATCTTAAATTTGCCTGACCTGTTCCTGCTAAGTGTGTTACCTGTTTAGTTGAAACTCTATTTCTTGTGACTTATTTCTACCCGATTTTGTAAAGAACCGGTCATTCATTTTAAAAGTTGTAGCCCCGTTCCCCCATTTACTGCTCATTCTGTACTTTATAACTGTTATGTGACTTGCCGGGGTAGTCGGTTCGGGTCCGATGAGACTTTTTGGAATGAATTGAAACACTTAGTTCCAAAGTTTAAAAACTTAAGTTGAAAAAGTTGGTTGGATGTCTACCTATATGTAAACGACCCCAGAATAGAATTTTGATGATTCCAATAGCTCTGTATGGTAATTTTGTACTTAGGAGCGTATCCAAAAAATTATTTGGAAGTCCGTAGTGGAATTAGGCTTGAAATGACGAAAGTTGAATTTTTGGGAAGTTTGACCGGGGAGTTGACCTTTTGAAATCGGGGTAGAAATCCAATTCTGAAAATTTTCATTGTTCCGTCATATCATTTATGACTTGTGCAAATTTTGAGGTCAATCGATCTTGATTTGATAGGTTTCGGCATCGAATGTAGAAGTTAAAAATTCTTAAGTTCCTTAAGCTTGAATTAGGGTATGGTTCGTGGTTTTAGCGTTGTTTGATGTGATTTGAGGTTTCGACTAAGTTCGTATGATGTTTTAGGACTTGTTGGTATGTTTGGTTGAGGTCCCGAGGGCCTATGAAAGTTTCTGCCATCTGATGTACTCGCACCTGCGGGCAAAGGAGTGCAGAAGCGAGCTCGCATGTGCGAGCTGGGTTGCACAGAAGCGAAGGGCGCAGGTGCGGACTCACACCTGCGCGTGGAGGATCGCAAAAGCCGCATTTGGCTTGGAAGCCACTGGTCCATAGAAGCGGATATTTTCGCGCAAATGCGCACCCGCAGAAGCGAATTAATGAGCCGTAGGTACGAAAGCACTGATCAGAATGTTAAAAACAGAGGGGTCCGAGATTTTTGTCATTTCTAACATTTCCAATGCAGGTTGAGGCGATTTTTGAGCGAGAAATCACGGGAAAACTTAAGGTAAGTCACATGTGATCATTGTTAGTCAATAATATAGGATTATCATTGAGTATTTCGACTAGATTACACATTTTTGAGGTGGAATTAGAGGATTTGGGCCTAGGGATTTCAAAATGAGAATTTGAGATTTGGAGGTCGAGTTGATGTCGGATTTTAGTAAAAATTGTATGGTTGGACTCGTGGTTGAATGGACATTCATATTTTGTAACTTTTGTCGGGTTCCGAGACGTGGGCCCCACGAGCAAATTTTGGGTTAAATTTTGGATTTTGTTAGAAAATTTATATTTTCATATGGAATTTATTCCTATAATTTGTATTGATTGATTCGAATTAATTATGATTAGATTCGAGCTGATTAGTGTCAGAAAATCGAGGAAAATGCATACTACTTAACCGATTGAGCACGGTTTGAAGTAAGTGACTTGTCTAACCTTGTGTGAAAAAAATTCCCCTTAGGATTAGTATTGATATGAAAATGTTGACGTATTGAAAGTCGTGTACACGAGGTGACGAGTGTGTACACGGGCTAAATATGGAAGATTATGTCTTTTAATTGTGTAGAGCACTGTTGCATATTAATTAAATTATTTTATTCTGTTATAGTCATCATCCTTTATATATTTTCGTATCTTAAATTTGTGTGACCTGTTCCTACTAAGTGTGTTACCTGTTTAGTTGAAACTCTATTTCTTTTATTCTGTGCATTATTTGAAGGATGAATTTCTTAAATTTAAATATTATTAAAAATGAAGTATTTTACATTTAAAATTTTGATATTTAGATAAGGTGTTAAATTTGTGAAATATTATTTTTGCTGAATATTTTGTGAGATTTTTGTACTCATTGTGATTGAGCCGTGAGCTCCTTATTGTGAAAAAATATTGTTGTTGATTTATTTTGGCATGAGCCGTGAGCTCTTTATTGTGAAAAAATATTATTGTTTTTGATTTATTTTGGCATGAGCTGTGAGGTCCTTATTGTGGAAAATATTGTTGTTGTTGATTTATTTTGGTAAGTTAAAATATTTGGGCACTTGAGGTGCAAATTATGATATATTGTGATATTGATACGCATGCAGTGGTATAAGGTCGGGGTGTTGAAACGCATGCGGTGAGATAAGGGTGGCTTGATACACGTAGCTAGTAGGGAAATTACTAGAAGTCATGCGGTGTGATAAGGGGGGCTAAAACGCGGGATGCTATTTCGGAAAAAATATATTATTTAAAATTAAATGTGAAGGCTCCTGCGGTGATATAAGAAAATGAAAAATTGTAAATTTATTTATGATTTGGGACTACAAGGCGGTACCTCGGGAGTGCCATTGTTGATATTTCTTTATGGCTGCATAGCCTTTGGTTATTTTTGGTGTTTTTCTTAAAGTTGTAAATTTAAGTTTCCTTTCCGCGAGGTGTTAATTGCCCTTATTCTATGTAGGTAAATTGTGATATACTACTTACTTGATTTATACCCATTGTCAATATTGTTATAATATTGTTAAACTTTTCTCCCTGTCTTTTATTATTCCAGTAGGGCCAAATCTGACCTCGTCACTACTCTACAGAGATTAGGCTTGGCACTTACTGGGTACCGGTGTGGTGTACTCATACTACGCTTCTGCACATCGTTTTGTTCAAATTTAGGTACATCTTATCACACCAGGCGTCAGTGAATTAGCCGTACGAGGAGGCGTCGAGGTATATCTGCCAGCGTCCGCAGACTCCGGAGTCCCCTTATATCCTTATTATCTTGCTTCCTTATTTTCTTTAGACTCTGATATATATATATATATATATATATATATATATATATATATATATATATATGAGAGAGAGAGAGAGAGAGAGAGAGAGAGAGAGAGAGAGAGAGAGAGAGAGAGAGAGAGATTGAGGATAAATCCTTAGAAGCTTGTGACTTATTTTTACCGGGTTTTGGGAGTTGTAATTATGTGAATTGCAGATTTATTTATTTCAGATTTCTATGATTATTCCGCATTGATAGGCTTACCTAGTCTTAGAGACTAGGTGCCATCACGACATCCTACGAAGGGAATTTGGGTTCGAGACAAGTTGATATCAGAGCTCTAGATTCATAGGTGTTATGAGTCACAAGCAGGTTTAGTAGAGTCTCGCGGGTCAGTACAGAGACGTCTGTACTTATCTTCGGGAAGCTATGTAACTGTTAGGAAAATGTTCACTTCTTTGATTCCTTATCGTGGGCATTTGTTGACTTCGAAGTTCTAAACCATTGTCTTTATATTCTCTCACAGATGGTGAGGACACGCACAATTGGATCCGATGATCAGACACCTGCGCCCCCTATTGGAACCGCAAGAGGCCAGGGCCGGGGCAGAGGCCTAGGAAGACCATGTGGTGCAGCCAGAGCACCCGCACGAGCTGCTGTAGAGGAACCACCAGTAGCTCCAGTTGGAGAACAGGCACCTGAGACGCCTGTTACTACTCCTGCACTTCCAGAGACTCTTGCTCAGACTTTGAGCATGTTTGGCACTCTAGCTTAGGCAGGGTTAATTTCACTTGCTCCTGCCACATCTCAGGCCGGGGGAGGAGCACAGACTCCCGCCGCCCGTACCCTAGAGCCACGGCCCCAGGTTGACCATATCCCAGAGGTTATACCAGTGCAGCTAGTTGTCCCAGTTCGTCTTGAGGTTAGGGCAGCTGTTTCAGAGGGGGAGCAGCTCAAGCTCGAGAGGTACAAAAAGTAAAACCCTTCCACATTCAGCGGTTTAGCTTCAGAGTATGCTCAGGGTTTCCTTGAGGAATATCATCGTATCCTTCGTACTATGGGTATTGTGGATTCTAGTGGGGGTTTCTTTCACGACATTCAAGCTTAGAGGAGCGGCCTACCAATGGTGGCGGGCATACGAGTTGGATAGTACGGCTGAGGCAGCTTCACTCACTTGGACTCAAGTTTTAGATATGTTCTTGAGGGAGTATGTTCCTCAGAGTCTTATAGATGCATGGCGCGCATAATTTGAGCAGCTGTGCCAGGGTTCTATGACCGTGTCAGAATATGTGGTCCGATTCAGTGATTTGGCTAGGTATGCACCAGCCTTAGTTGCTACTATTCGAGAGCGGGTTCGTCGATTTATTGAGGGGCTCCACCCTAGTATTAGATTCAGTATGGCCCGAGAACTGGAGATGGATATCACATACCAACATGTGGTGTCAATTGCTAGGAGATTGGAGGGTATACAAACTCGGGAGAGAGAAGAGAGGGAAGCTAAGAGACCTCGGGATTATGGCACGTATAACAGTTCTCGCTCCCCATCTACAACCCGTCATGGTAGAGGTTATGTGAGCCGTCCTATTCATTTAGTACTTCCAGCTTCCAGCGGTATTTCGGCTACTCCCAGACCTCAGGTTCCATATTATGCACCGCCAGTGTCTACTGTACCTCCTGTACGGGGTGCTTTCAGCGGGCAGTCCAGTCGATCAGGCCCAAGCCAGTTCCAGCAGCCACGTCCTCCGAGGGCTTGTTTTGAGTATGGTGACACTCGTCATATCATGAGGGATTGCCCCAGACTTAGGAGGGTTGTACCTCCACAGAGTTCTCAGGCCCTAGCTATTCCACAGGGTCACCAGGCTTCTCAGGCCATGATCACTGCACCAGTTGCTACTCCACCTGCACAGCCAGCTAGAGGTGGAGGTCGGACATGTAGAGGTTTCCCTAGAGGGGGAGGCCATACCAGATATTATGCCCTTCATGCTAGGATGGAGGCAGTTGCATCTGATTCTATTATCACATGTATTATTCTGGTCTATCATAGAGATGCATCAGTCTTATTTGATCTAGGTTTCACTTATTATTATGTGTCATCTTATTTTGCCACGTATTTGGGCGTATCCATGATTCTTTGAGTTATTATGTTTATGTATCTACACCCGTGGGTGAATCTATTATTGTTGACCGCGTGTATCGGTCGTGTTTGATTGTTATCAGTGGTTTTGAGACTAGATCTGATTTATTATTGCTCAGTATGGTGGATTTTAATATTATGTTAGGCATGGACTGGTTGTCGCCCTATCACGCTATCCTTGATTGTCACGCCAAGACGGTGACGTTGGCTATGCCAGGTCTACCACAACTAGAGTGGAGAGATACCTTGGATCATGTTCCTAGAAGTGTTGTTTTATTTCTTAAGGCACAATGAATGGTTGAGAAGGGGTGTGATACATATCTGGCCTATGTGAGAGATGTTAGTGTTAATACTCCTACCGCGGAGTCAGTTTTTATAGTAAGGGATTTTCCTGATATATTTCCAGCGGATCTTTCGGGTATGCCACCCGACAGGGATATTGACATTGGCATTGATTTGTTACCGGGAACTCAACCCATTTCTATTCCACCATATCGTATGGCCCCAACAGAATTGAAAGAATTAAAAGAGCAGTTACATGAGTTACTTGCTAAAGGCTTCATTCGGCCTAGTGTATTACTTTGGGGGTGCTCCTTTCTTATTTGTGAAAAATAAAGATGGTTCTATGCGGATGTGTATTGACTACCGCCAGTTGAACAAGGTTACAGTGAAGAATAGGTACCCATTACCTCGTATTGATGACCTATTTGATCAGCTTCAAGGCGCCTGAGTGTTCTCGAAAATTGATTTGCGGTCAAGATATCATCACTTGAAGATTCGAGAACCAGATATTCCAAAGACTGCCTTCAGGACTCGGTATGGTCATTACGAGTTCTTTCTAATGTCATTTGGGCTGACTAACGCCCCAACAACATTTATGCATTTGATGAATAATTAATTTCAGTCATATCTTGACTCCTTCGTCATTGTGTTTAATGACTACATTCTGGTGTACTCCCAGAACCGGGTGGATCATGAACAACACTTGAGGACTGTGCTTCAGTCTTTGAGAGAAAAATTTGTATGCAAAATTTTCAAACTTTGAATTCTGGCTTGATTCGGTAGGAGTTTTGGGTCATGTGGTAACGAACAAAGGGATCCAGGTAGATCCGAAGAAAATTGAAGCAGTACAGAGTTGGCACAGACCATCATCAGCTATTGAGATCCAGATGTTTCTTGGCTTGGCAGGGTATTATCGCCGATTTGTAGAGGGTTTCTCTTCTATTACTGCACCTATGACCAAATTAACCAAGAAGGGTGCTCCGTTCAGGTGGACCGAGGAATGTGAGGAGAGCTTTCAAAATCTCAAGACATCTTTGACTACAACCCCAGTATTGATATTGCCTACAGGTTCAGGGTCTTATACTGTGTATTGTGATGCATCGCGCATTGGTCTCGGCGCAGTGTTGATGCAAGACGGAAGGGTGATTGCCTACGCGTCCAGATAGTTGAAGGTACATGAGAAGAATTATTCGGTCCACGACCTTGAGTTAGCAGCTATTGTTCATGCCTTGAAGATTTGGCAGCATTATTTGTACGGTGTCGATTGTGAGGTCTACACCGATCACCGGAGTCTACAATATCTGTTTAAACAGAAGGATCTTAACTTGCAACAACGGAGGTGGTTAGAGTTGCATAAGGATTATGATATCACCATTCTCTATCATCCCGGGAAGGCCAATGTAGTTGCCGATGCCTTGAGTCGTAAGGCGGAGAGTTTGGGCAGCTTAGCATATTTACTGACAGTAGAGAGGCCTTTAGTCTTGGATGTTCAGGCCTTGCCCAACCAGTTTGTTAGATTGTATATTTCCGAGCCGAGCTGAGTTTTGGCTTGTGTGGTTTCCCAGTCTTCTCTTTATGATCGTATCAAAGAGCGTCAGTATGATGACCCTCATCTACTTGTCTTTAAGGACACGGTTCAGCATGGTGATGCCAAGGAAGTCACTATTGGAGATGACAGTGTATTACGGATGCAGGGCAGGCTATGTGTGCCCAATATAGATGATTTGGATGATTTGATTCTCCAGGAAGCTCATAATTCGCGGTACTCCATTTATCCGGGTGCTACAAAGATGTATCAGGACTTGAGACAATACTATTGATGGAGGCGGATGAAGAAAGACATAGTGGAATATGTAGCTCGGTGCCTAAATTTCTAGCATGTGAAGTATGAGCATCAACGACCAGGTGGATTACTTCAGAAGTTAGAGATTCCATAATGGAAATGTGAGCGGATCACTATGGATTTTGTTGTTGGGCTCCCACAGACTCATAGGAAGTTTGATGCAGTTTGGACGATTGTGGATAGATTGAGCAAGTCATCCCATTTCATTCATGTGGTTACTACTTACTCTTCGGAGCAGTTGGCTCAGGTTTACATTCGCGAGATTGTTATGCTTCATGGAGTACCGGTATCTATCATCTCTGATCGGGGTACGCAGTTTACATCACGGTTCTGGAGAACAGTACAATGAGAGTTGGGTACTCGGGTAGCGTTGAGTACAACATTTCACCCTCAAACGGATGGGCAGTCCGAACGCACTATTCAGATACTGGAGGACATGCTTCGTGCGTGTGTGATGGATTTTGGGGGTGCTTGGGATCAGTTCTTTCCACTTGCGAAGTTTGATTACAACAACGGTTATCGGTCGAGCATTCAGATGGCGCCGTATTAGGCCTTATATGGTAGGCGGTGCCGGTCTCCAGTGGGTTGGTTCGAGATGGGTGAAGCTAGGCTATTGGGTACGGACTTGGTTCAAGATGCTTTGGAAAAGGTTAAATTAATTCAGGATCGACTTCGTACAGCCCAATCTAGACAAAAGAGTTATGCAGATCAGAAGGTTCGTGATGTTGCATTCATGGTTGGTGAGCGGGTCTTGCTCCGGGTTTTGCCCATGAAGGGTGTTACGAGATTTGGGAAGAATGGAAAGTTGAGCCCTAGGTATATTGGGCCTTTTGAGATTCTTGAAAGAATTAGAGAGGTGACTTATAGATTTGCACTACCTCCTAATCTCTCTGCAGTTCATCCAGTGTTCCATGTTTCCATGCTCCGAAAGTATCACGGCGATCCATCTCATGTGTTAGACTTCAGCTCAGTCCAGTTGGATAAGGATCTATCTTATGTTGAAGAGCCAGTGGCCATTTTGGACAAACAGGTTAGAAAGCTAAGATCGAAGAGCATTGCTTCAGTAAAAGTACAGTGGAGGGGTCATCCGGTCGAGGAGGCGACTTGGGAGGCTGAGCATGATATGCGCAACTGTTATCCTCATCTTTTCACCACTCCAGGTATAATTCTAAACCCGTTCGAGAACGAACGTTTGTTTAAGAGAGGGAGGATGTAACGACTCGACCAATAGTTTTAAAAGTTGTAGCCCCGTTCCCCCATTTACTGCTCATTCTATACTTTATAACTGTTATGTGACTTGCCAGGGTAGTCGGTTCGGGTCCGGTGAGGTTTTTGGAATGAATTGGAACACTTACTTCCAAAGTTTTAAAACTTAAGTTGAAAAGGTTGGCTGGATGTCGACCTATGTGTAAACGACCCCGGAATACAATTTTGATGATTCCAATAGCTCTGTATAGTGATTTTAGACTTAGGAGCATGTCCGAAAAATTATTTGGAAGTCCGTAGTGGAATTTGGCTTGAAATAGCGAAAGTTGAATTTTTGGAAAGTTTGACCGGGGAGTTGACTTTTTGATATCGGGGTCGAAATCTAGTTCTGAAAATTTTTATAGCTCTGTTATATCATTTATGACTTGTATGCAAAGTTTGAGGTCAATCGGACTTGATTTGATAGGTTTCGGCATCGAATATAGAAGTTGAAAATTCTTAAGTTCCTTAAACTTGAATTGGGATATGATTCGTGGTTTTAGCGTTCTTTGATATCATTTGAGGTTTCGACTAAGTTCATATGCTATTTAAGGACTTGTTGGTATGATTGGTTGAGGTCCCGAGGGGCCTCAGGTGAGTTTTCGATGGTTAACGGATCGAATTCGGACTTAGAAGAAAATCTAAAAGTTCCTGCCATCTGATGTAATCGCACATGCGGGCAAAGGAGTGTAGAAGCGAGCTCGCATGTGCGAGATGGGATGCGCAGAAGCGAAGGGCGCAGGTGCGGACTCGTACCTGCGCGTGGAGGATTGCAGAAGCGGCATTTCGCTTTTGGGTCGCTGGTCCGCAGAAGCGGATATTTTCGCGCAGATGCGTACCCGCATGAGCAGGATTATTTTCGCAGAAGCGGCAGCATGTCCGCAGAAGCGGAAACCGTATAAGTAGCTTAATGAGCCGCAAGTGCGAAAGCACTGATCAGAATGTTAAAAATAGAGGAGTCCGAGATTTTTATCATTTCTAACATTTCCAACACGGGTTGAGGCAATTATTGAGCGAGAAATCATGGGGAAACTTGAGGTAAGTCACATGTGATCATTGTTAGTCAATAATATTGGATTATCATTGAGTATTTCGACTAAATTACACGTTTTTGAGGTGAAATTAGAGGATTTGGGCCTGCAGATTTCAAAATGAGAATTTGTAATTTGGAGGTCGAGTTGATGTCAGATTTTAGTAAAAATTATATGGTTGGACTCGTGGTTGAATGGGCATTCGTATTTTGTAACTTTTGTCGGGTTCCGAGATACATGCGATGTTTGAGTTAAATTTTGGATTTTGTTAGAAAATTTATATTTTCATATGGAATGTATTCCTATAATTTGTATTTATTAGTTTATTCTCATCAATTATTCATGTACTTGGAGTTCTTGCAATCGAGAGTTCAAATTATCATGAGAGATCAATGGAAAAAAGTCTAGTGGATGACGTAAGATCTTTTGAGTTTGTGTATATGTTCCATTGAATGTTGAAAGTGTTGGAAATTACATATGATTTGAATATGGCTTTACAAAAAAAAGCTCAACATATTGTTAGTGCGATGAAGCTTTATGGTTTCGCAAAGAGACAATTTCAAGATATGAGAGATTCTAGAAGGGGTACTTTGGTAGAAGATGTCTCTTTATTTTGTGTCAAGCATGGTATTGTGATCCCCGAAATGGATATGAATTATGTTCATGGAAAGTTGAAGCATAAGAAATCAAGTGTTACATATTATTATCATTTGCGTGTAGAGGTTTTCTATGCTTTTATTGATTTGCAACTTTCGGAGCTTAACAATCGTTTCAGTGAAGTGAATATTGATATACTTCTTGGCATGGCTAGTTTGAGTCCAGAAAATTCTTGTGCAAGTTATGATAAAGATATTGTTATGAAACTTGCTACACACTATCCGAATGAGTTCACTGATTCTATGCTTGAGGATCTTGATTTTGAGCTTGACATCTATATTGGCTATGTGCGAGAGGCGGGCAATGAATTTTCTAACTTGAAAAGACTTGGTGATCTTTTAGAGACGTTGGTTAAAACAAATTTTCACATAACTTGGTAACTTATTTATTTGCTTGTGAAGTTAAGTTTGATATTGCCTGTCGCTACAACAATGGTAGAAAGAGATTTTTCTTCGATGAAGTACGTTAAGAATGACTTGCAAAGCAGAATTGGTGATGAATATTTGAATGATTGTTTAGTTTGTTATATAAAGGATGAAGTATTTCAAAGTGTACCTAATGATGCTATCATTGATCATTTTTAAAACATGATAAGTCGCCGAGTACAATTGTAATGATAATGTTTATATTCATATGTTATCTTTAAGTATTTTGTTATTTTAAAATTTATGTTGAATATCGATACTCGTTCCTTAGTTTGTTATTATGATATATTGACTTGAAATTGCGGTAGGAACCCATACACTTCATTCCTAGATCCGCCTCTGTCACGACCCAATTTTCCATCCGTTGGGTATCGTGATGGCACCTAGTCTTAGGGACTAAGTAAGCCTAAAATTTACTGAATAACAATAATAATTAAATAATATCTAACAGTTTTTGAAATGAAAATCTCTATAAAACTTACAATTTCCAAAACCGGTAGTACGAGTCATACGCTTTATAGAGTTTGCCATAATTTTTCTAAATACATCTGTTTGAAATAAAGTAACAGTATGAATACAAATCAGAAGGTGACTCCGAAGCCTACGAAGGCAGCAACATGTTTACCTTGAGTCTCCATAGCAACAGTCCGCACAACTAGCTAATGATCAACTGACATCGAAATACCTGGATCTGCACAAAAATGTATAGAAATGTAGCATGAGTACACCACGGTGGTACCCAGCAAGTATCAAGACTAACCTCAGTGGAGTAGTGGCGAGGAACAGTTAAGACACCTACAAGACTAAATAACCAGAACAAGTATAAGTATAGAGACAACAGAGTATGATATCTACATAAAGACTATGCGAAGTGGCAATTAATACGGTAATTGCAATAAGGAAGAAAAACAACAACTGTTAGCAGAACACCATAATAATGACATAGAAGAATGAACGGAAACACAGCCTAAGTCCGATAATCATAGACAAAGAAAGGACAAGTAATAACTCAACAATACGACAACTTTCATACCGGGTTTTAATCAATAAATTCCACGAGCTACCGAACCTCATACTATTCACAACTCACGGGTTCCAATACCTGAACCCTAACACTTAGCATCCTGTGCCCTCATTACACCTCATAGCCGCACTGACGACTCACGTGCCAAAAAGAGCCATTCCCACATATAAGGCAAGTAAACACGGGTGTTCATCTATACTCAACAATATCAAGAAAACTTCTTAACCGATAAGAGTGCTCAATTATGTGTATTCTTGTGAAAGTGTCCTAACATAGTTCATGCCATCTAGTAAGTACAGGAAAAGAAATGGACGGCACATAGAATGTTTTCACACAACTTTCCACAAGATAAAGCTCACATAGGTAAGTGTACCACTAAACAATTACAGAAGAGATAATAATAATTTCAAATAAAGATAAGCAGTTAGAGAAATGATAACATGGAAATAGAAATGTAACAATTTCAGTTAAGGCACATATGAATCAAATAAGCAATAAGAGTGAATCATGAAGCAATTAATTCTAATTAAGCAGGTATAGGTGAAACTAGTAATTAAGAAGCATAATCATAACAAGAACAACTGCATATTCAGTGAATACAAGGGCCTAAGAACCCTAAAAGGCAATTTTTCCACAAATAAGTCTGAGCACGTACTCGTCACCTCACGTACACGGACTACTATTAGCATAGAAGACTCAAATCCTAAGGGGTAGTTCCCCCCCCACAAGGTCAGGCAAGATACTTACCTCAAACCAAGCTCAATCAATCGGTAACAATGCCTTTTCACGTATATCCGACTCCGAATGGCCCAAATCTAGCCAACATACCATAATCTAGCCAAAATCAATTACATACCATAAATACAACTATAAGAAACTAATCTAATTAATGAAATCAAAGCTAAAGAAAGAATTTAGAAAATCGCCCCAAAACGTGTCCCCGGGCCCATGTCTCCGAATCTGGTAAAAGTCACAAAATACGAACACTCATTCACTAAAGAGCCCAACTATACAAGAATTTCTCAAATCCGACCTCAAATCGCCTTCCAAATCTCAAACACTTAGTCTAGGAAGTTTATACCATTTTTACCCAATTTCCAACTCAAATCCTTAATTAAAGGGTGGGATCAACTATAGATTAATGAGATATAACCACAAAAGAGTTAAGAATCGTTACCCACAAGCTTTCTCTGAAAATCCCTTAAAATTTTGCCTCAATCCGAGATCTCTAGGTCCAAAAATGGAGAATTAAATCACACCCTCGCACTTGGCCCTTTTTCTGCCCAATGATTTCTCACATGCGGACCAAGAATCGCACCTGCATCACCGCACCTGCGGAATTCCCATCGCAGCTGAGGATTCCACTTAAAAACTCAGCATCCGCTTCTGCGATCAAAGGGTCGCACTTACGTGTGAGCACCTGTGGACTCATGTCCGTTTCTGCGGTTTTCTTCCGCTCTTGCGGGTCGTTGAGCGCTTCTGTGGGCATTGCACATGTGGCACATCCTTCGAACCTGCGACCCCAGGAGGCTCCTCTCCTCTCCACATATGTGCTTGCCTCTCCGCACTTGCGATCCCGTACCTGCGGTCTCCCCACCGCAGGTATGAAAAACCAGAACTCAATAATCTTCAGCAATTGCATAAGTCCAAAACTCATTCCATTAAGCATCCGAAATACACCCGAGGCCCCCTGGACCTCAACCAAACATACCAATTAGTCCTAAATCACCATACGGACTTAGTCGAGACCTCAAATCACATCCAACAACGCTAAAAACACGAATCACCCTCCAATTCAATCTTAATGAACTTGAAACTTCTAATTTCTACAATCAATGCCGAAACCTATCAAACCACGTCCGATTGACCCCAAAATTTGCACACAAGTCATATTCAACATTACAGACCTACTCCAACTTCCAAAATCGGATTCCGACACCGATATCAAAATGTCCACTACAGGTCAAAATCTCCAAAAAATTCGACTTTTGCTATTTCAAGCCTAAATGAGCTACAGACCTCTAAAAAATAATTCCGGACACGCCCCTATGTCCAAAATCACCCAACGGAGCAAACAGAACAGACAAAACTCCATTCTCGTGCGTCTTCACACAGTTCGTACTACGATCAAAATCCTAAGGTTTAAGTTTCTTTTTTAGGGACTAAGTGTCGCAAATCACTCCGAATCATCCAGTAACTGAATTCAACAACACACGCAAGTCAATACACATAATACGAAGCTGTTCAGGGCCTTATGCCGCCGAACGAGACTTAAATTCTCAAAACCACCGGCTGAGTCGTTGCTTCCTTCCCCTCTTAAACAAACGTTCATCCTCGAACGTGCCAAGAATCGCCTCGAAGTCTTCAAATCACTGAAAGCACATATCCAACATACACCCGCAGGTGACCCCACATCACCCCAATCCATATAAGCCTGACGACACCATTGCAACTGTAATTTATCCTTTCTACCAACACCGATAAGCTTTAGAGTCAAAATTCTCACCTTCCGTTCATCTCCAAAGGACCCAATTCTAAATCCATGCCCGGTATCAGTCTCAACCATCTGCAACAACTCATGCCTACACCCACAAGGTACGACCACTCAACATGACACGCCACACATAATCCCATAATAACATTTTTGATCACAATAGCTTCCCGTAATCAAAACCAACACCAACAATTAGCCTCATATCCGTTAGAACCCTATTTAAAACCTCCATAACACTGTCAACGATTCAAAAAACATGAAGACCTCTTAACTATACACCCGAATCAACAAGTCACAACTAACACCACCGGGTATACACCCCACAAGCTAAAACTCAAGAAGCACAGGATGAAAAATGACTGAATATGTAAAGAGAAATACATAAGAGAAATATCAAACAAGCCCAACAGGTACAACTCTCTATCAGTACCATCCTACTAATCAATTTAAAAGGAAAAACCAAAGTATATGAACAAATTACAAGAATCGCATCCTAATATAACCTCCACCGCGGCACACAGCTCAGCTCAAACATATCATATCATATGGAATCGCGAGGGTCTCACCCTCATCTCTAAATCACAAGCCGAATACACATTATACCAATTTAAATCTTTCACTAACTCAATTCTGCCAATAAAATCACAACACTTATTGAACTCTCACCTGATAGAGTATTAAATCACAAATCGTAACCAAATTACTCAGGAATCACATCAAACCTGCCATAATAGACAGCATGAATTCACTTCTAGTCTCATAACTTTCAATAATGAATTAAAACAATGATAGACACGTCTATCACTCATAGAATCTCTCAACAAGGGAAAACACATAAACATAATACTAGGTCATGAACTCCACCATAGGTAGGACAACAAATAGGGGAACTCGCCCCGATAAGCAGAACCGAATCAAAATATGAATGGTGACCCTCTATAGCAAATCAAAAGCATACCTATATGACATCATCTGGCGCAGTGGCCTCAAGCCTACTATATGAAACACATTAACGGGTCGGGCCTTCCCCTCTTGGGCACCTTCTACTCGCCTGAATACTCCGCTGTGACACACCTGTCCGGAGTCTAGGACAATATCTCACCCTGTGGCTGGTATCTCTATACTCGAAGCAACCTCTTTGCTAGCGTGGCTGTGGGAACTGTGCGGTATGGGTATTCTGAGACCCATGAGCACCTGAAACACTATGCGAAGCCTGAAGTGCAATAGAGGTGCATGGCTGGCCAAATCACTAAATCTAATGGCATACTCTGACACTGACATGGTGCCTTGGCGCAACTTCTCAAACTCCACGCGCCATGCATCTCGAAGGGACTAAGGTACAAACTTTCTCAGGAACATCTCCGAAAACTGAACCCATGTAAGTGAAGCTGACTCGACTGGGCTACCTAACTCATACGCTCGCCACCACTGATAAGCCGCTCCCCTGATCTGGAACATAGTAAAATCAACCTCTCTCGTCTCCACAATACCCATAGTATGGAGAATGCGGTGACACTCCTCCAGAAAACCCTGGGCATCATCTGTCACCAATCCACTGAAGGTAGGAGGGTGGTACTTCTTGTACCTCTCAAGTCTAAGCTGTTCTTCCTTAGATGTTGCTGCCCTAACCACGGGCTAAACTAGGACCACAGGCTGTGTCGCCATGACACCTGGAACCCGACCAACATGAACTCGCTATTGTAGAGTGTGGGCGGCGGGAGTCTGAGCTCCTCCCCATGTCTGTGAAATTGCTGGTACAACCAGAATCAACCCCGCCTGAGTCAATATACCAAACATGCTCAGGAACTATGCTAAGGTCTCCTAAAGTCCAGGGGTAACAACAGGCGCCTCCGGTACCTGCCCCCCCAACTGGAACTACTGGTGGCTCCTCAACTGCTGCTATGGTAGGTGCCCTAACTGTGGCACATGATCCTCGTCGGCCTCTGCCTCTACCCCTAGCGACATCTACTCCGGGGATAACGTCATCAACTACTGCAGCTCGTGTCCTCACCATCTGTGAGATAATGGTATGATAAAAGTTCAACTTCGAGACCAATGAACTCGCACTATAGGAATGAAGGAAGTGAAACTGTCCTAATAGTTCCATAGCCTCTCGAAGATAAGTACAGACGTCTCTGTACCGATCCGCAAGACTCTACTAAGCTCGCTTATGACTCGTAGCACCTATGAACCTAGAGCTCTGATACCAACTTGTCACAACCCAATTTTCTCTCCGTTGGATATCGATGACACCTAGTCTTAGGGACTAGGTAAGCCTAACATTTACGGAATAACAACAATAAATAACATCTAACTATTTTTGAAATGGAAATCTCTATAAAACTTATAATTCCCAAAACAGGTAGTACAAGTCATAAGCTCTACAGAGTTTGCCACATTTTTTCTAAACACAACTATTTGAAAAAAAGTAACAATATGAATATAAATAACAAGGTGACTCCGAAGCCTGCGAACGCAGCAACAGGTTTACCTTGAGTCTCCACAACAACAGTCCGTACAGCTAGCTAATAATCAACTAACCTCGAAATACCTGGATCTGCACAAATAAGTGCAGAAGTGTAGTATGAGTACACCACGATAGTACCCAGCAAGTATCAAGACTAACCTCAGTGGAGTAGTGACGAGCGACAGTCAAGACACCTACAGGACTAAATAACCTGAACAAGTATAAGTATAGAAACAACAGAGTATGATATCTACATAAAGACTACGCGAAGTGGCAGTTAATACGGCAATTGCAATAAGGAATGAAAACAACAACTATCTGCAGAACACCATAATAATGACATAGAAGAATGAACGGAAACACAACCTAAGTCCGATAATCATAGACAAAGAAATGACAAGTAATAACTCAACAATACGATAACTTTCACACTGGGTTTTAGTCAATAAATTCCACGAGGTACCGAACCTCATACTATTCACAACTCACGGGTTCCAATACCTGAACCCTAACACTTGGCATCATGTGCCCTCATTACACCTCATAACTGCACTGACGACTCACGTGCCAAATAGAGCCATTCCCACATAGAAGGCAAGTAAACACGGGTGTTCATCTATAATCAACAATATCAAGAAAACTTCTTAACGAATAAGAGTGCTCAACTATGTGTATGCTTGTTAAAGTGTCCTAACATAGTTCATGCCATCTAGTAAGTACAAGAAAAGAAATGGACAACACGTAGAATGTTTTCACACAACTTTCCACAAGATAAAGCTCACATAGGTAAGTGTACCACTAAACAATTACAGAAGAGATAATAATAATTTCAAATAAAGATAAGCAGTTAGGGAAATGATAACATGGAAATAGAAATGTAACAATTTCATTTAAGGCACGTATGAATCAAATAAGCAATAAGAGTGAATCATGAAGCAATTAATTCTAATTAAGCAGGTAGAGGTGAAACTAGTAATTAAGAAGTGTAATCATAACAAGAACAATTGCATATTCAGTGAATATAAGGGCCTAAGAACCCTAAAAGTCCAATTTTCCATAAATAAGTCTGAGCACGTGCTTTTCACCTCGCGTACACGGACTACTATTAGCACAGAAGACTCAAATCCTAAGGGGTAGTTCCCCCACACAAGGTTTGACAAGATACTTACCTCGAACCAAGCTCAATCAATTGGTAACGATGCCTTTCCACGAATATCCGACTTCGGATGGCCCAAATCTACCCAAAATCAATTATATACCATAGATACAACTATAATAAACTAATCTCATTAATGAAATCAAAGCTAAAGCAAGAATTTAGAAAATCGCCCCAAAAGGTCTCCCAGGGCCCATGTCTTGGAATCGGATAAAAGTCATAAAATACGAACACCCATTCACTCACGAGCCCAACCATATAAGAATTTATCAAATCCCACCTCAAATCGCCTTCCAAATCTCAAAAACTTAGTCTAGGAAGTTTCTACCATTTTTACCCAATTTTCAACTCAAATCCTTAATTAAAGGGTGGAATCAACTATAGATTAATGTGATATAATCTTAAAAGAGTTAAGAATAGTTACCCACAAGCTTTCTCAGAATATCCCTCGAAATTACGCCTCAATCTGAGCTCTCTAGGTCCAGAAATGGAGAATGAAATCAAACCCTCGCACTTAGCCCTTTTACTGCCCAACGATTTCCCACCTGCAGACCAAGAATCGCACCTGCGAAATTCCCATCGCAGGTGCAGATTCCACTTAAAAACTCAGCGTCCGCTTATGCGATCTTCTTCCGCTTCTGCGGGTCGTTGAGCGTTTCTGTGGGCATCGCATATGCGGCACCTCCGTCGTACCTGTGACCCTAGGCAACTCCTCTTCTCTACACTTCTGCACTTGCCTCTCCGCACTTGCGATCCCGCACCTACACCTGTGGTCTCCCCACCGCAGGTGCAAAAACACCAGAACTTAGATAGCTTCAACAATTGCATAAGTCCAAAACTCAATCCGTTAAGCATCCGAAACACACCCGAGGACCCCGGGACCTCAACCAAACTTACCAACTAGTCCTAAATCACCATACGAACTTAGTCAAGCCGTCAAATCACATCCAATAGTGCTAAAAACATGAGTCACCCTCCAATTATAACTTAATGAACTTGAAACTTCAAATTTATACAACCGATGCCGAAAACTATCAAATCACATCCTATTGACCCCAAATTTTGCACACACGTAATATTCATCATTACGAACCTATTCCAACTTTCGGAATCAGATTCTAACCCCGATATCAAAAAGTCCACTACCGATCAAAATCTCCAAAATATTCGACTTTTGCCATTTCAAGCCTAAATGACCTACATACCTCCAAAATACAATCCGGACACGCCCCTAAGTCCAGAATGACCCAACAGAAGTTAATACACATAATACGAAGCTGCTTAGGGCCTTATGCCGCCGAACGGGACTTAAATTCTCAAAATGACCGGCCGGGTCGTTATAGCCTCTGGTTCCCTTGTACTTGTTATTTGATTATGGAAAACCTTGGTAGAATGTAAATATTGCAAAGCAACAAAGTTGGACGAGAGTTAATTTCTATGAAGTTGGATAATTGTTTTTTATAACTAATTCTCAAGGGCAAGTTTACTATCTCTAAGATTTATTATGTAGATTACACTCTCCTCTTTAATTGATGATGCTAAGGAAAAGTAATATCATTCTAGTTGATTTATGGTCTTCAATCTGAGAAAGGTGAAATCCACCCGTAAATGAGGTGGAATATGTACAAGAGATCATGAATTACAGCTTTAGAACATTACAATCAATCATCATTTTAGTGAATGCAGATAATCGTAAAGCTTATAAGATATGGACTAGAGTCGTGAAAAATATGAGAAATATTGTAAATGGAAGGGAAAATATTTATCACTAGGTGGCATGCTTCAATTATTTAATGTAACGACCTGGCCGGTCATTTTGAGTATTAAAGTCTCGTTCCTTAATTTACTACTCATTTTGTACTTTATAGTTGTTATGTGACTTGCCGGGATAGTGGTTCGGGTACGGTGAGACATCGGAATGAATTGAGACCCTTAGTCTCAAGGATGAAAATTTAAGTTGAAAAGATTGACTAGATATTGACTTATGTGTAAACGATCCCAGAATAGTGTTTTGATTATTTAAATAGCTCCGTATGGTGATTTTAGACTTTGAAGTGTGTCCGGAAAAAATATTTGGAAGTCTATAGTTAAATTAGGCTTGAAATGACGAAAACAAAAAAATTGAAAGCTTGTGAGTTTGACCGGGAGTTAACTTTTTGATATCGGGGTCGGAATTCGATTCTAGAAATTTGAATAGGTTCGTTATGTCATTTAGGACTTGTGTGAAAATTTGAGGTCAATCAGACTTGATTTGATAGGTTTCATCATCAAATGTAGAAGTTGGAATTCATTAGTTTTTATTAAGCTTGAATTGGGGTGTGATTTGTGGTTTTAGCGTTGTTTGATTTGATTTGAGGCCTCAAATAAGTTTGTATGATGTTTTATGACTTCTTTGTATATTTGGTCGAGGTCCCGTGGGCCTCGGGTGAGTCTCGGATGGTTAACAAATCAAAATTTGGGCTTAAACAGCTGCTGGAAAATTTTGCCTTCTCGTGCAATTGCACATGCAGAATGTTGCTCGTAGGTGTGAGCACGCAGAAGCGAGCTTGGCAATCGCAGAAGAGAGCAAGGGTATGGTTATGTCGTGGTCACAGGTGTGAGGGAATTTCTACTCCTGTGTGAGTGCAATTGCGGATGGGGAATCGCAGAAGCGCAAAGTTCGCAGAAGCGGTCCGGGTCTCGCAGAAGCGAGCCCGTAGAAGCGACATCAAGGTTGCAGAAGCAGAGGCAGTGGAAGCCTTGGAAAACCGCATAAGCTGTTGGTTTCTCGCACCCGCGAGACCGCAGAAGCCGCTAAGTGAGTCGCAGGTGCGGAACCTTTCGGCAGTATACATTTCGAAGGAGTTCCGTATGTTTTGCCTTTTTTGGACCTTTCAAGCACGGTTTGGGGTGATTAATCATAGAGAATTCATGGGAAATCTTGAGGTAAGTCACTTGTGATCATTGTTAGTCAATAATATTAAATTTTCATAGAGTATTACGACTAAATTATGTGTTTTTGCGGTGTAATTCGAGAAATTGGGCCTAAAGATTTGAAAATAAGATTTGAGATTGGGTGGTCGACTTGATGTCAGAATTTGGTAAATTTGGTATGGTTGGACTCGTGGTTGAATGGGTGTTCATATTTTATAACTTTTGTCGTGTTCCGAGATGTGGGCCCCACTGACGATTTTTGAGTTGAATTTCGGATTTTTGTTGGAAATTTTAGTATTTTCATATGGAATTGATTCCTATAATTTGTGTTGACTGTATCGAATTAATTGTGACTAGATACGAGGTATTAAAAGACAAATTCACGAGGCAAAGGCTTATTGGAATACAAAATTTCACGGTTTGAGGTAAGCAACATTGTTAAACTTGGTTCTGAGGGTATGAATCCCTGAATTACATGTTATATGAATTGTTTGTAGGTGACGCACATGCTAGGTGACGTGCGTGTGGACGTGCACTATAGAAATTGCGACTTAATTGTTTTTCTATGGAGTTTCATAATCAATTAATGATCATTATCCCCATATCCTCCACGTGTTAGAGGAATCGAGTTAAGACTCGTATTAAAGATCACGTTTAGGCTACGTGCCGATATTGTTTTGACCCACAGAGGTCGTATTGTTGTTGAATTAAATGTTTAAAAATGTAAATTTCATACTGTGTCACATCTATTATTTGCACATCATATCTCAGTTTCTCTTGTCATTCATTGATACATCATATCATCATGTTAGGTTGATTTTTATGTCATTGTGAGCCCGAGAAACTGGATATTGTGAGTAATATTGTAACGACTCAGCCGGTCATTTTGAGAGTACTAGCCATGAACCCCTATTTACTGCTTTCTCTATTTCATTTTGTGGTTATGTGACTCATCTGGAGGATTTGTTTTTGGTTTCGGAGTGAATTGGGACACTTAGTTCCTAAAATGGAAGCTTAAGTTCTAGGAATTTGACCGTAGTTGAATCGTGTGAACACGACTCCAGAATGGTATTTTGACGGTTCCACTAGCTTCGTAGGGTGATTTTGGTCTTAAGAGTGTATTCAAATGTTGAATTGGAGGCCCGCAGGTCATTTTAGCGTCAATTGGCAAAAGTTGGAAAGTTGGGTGAATTTTGAAAAGTTTGAACATGAGTGGACTTTTGATATCAGGGTCGGATTCCAAATCTGAAAGTTGGAGTAGGTCCTTAATGTCAATTGTGACGTGTGTGCAAAATTTGGGGTCAATCGGACTTGATTTGATACGTTTCGGCATATGATGTAGAAGTTTGAAGTTTTAAAGTTCATTAGGCTTGAATCGATTCTCAATTCGTGCTTTTAGTGTTATTTGATGTGATAAAAAGACTCGACTAAGTTTGTATGATGGTTTAGGACTTGTTGGTATGTTCGGTTGAGTTCTTAGGGGCCTCGGGTAGATTTTTGATGGTTAACTGATCAAGTTGAGGTTAAAGAATAGCTGAAGTACACCAGTTCTGGTGCAACTGCACTTGCACAAGATTGACTGTAGGTGCGGGGCCACAAAAGTGTGAGGATAAGCGTAGAAGAGGAACTGGAGAAGGTGGAAAATGGTCGCAGGTGCGACATGAAGGCCGCAGAAGCGGAGTCACTTTTGCGGAGGAATGAGTGTAGAAGCGAAAAGGCCTGGGAGGCCTGTTGATCGCAGAAGCGGATCAAGGGCCGCAAAAGCTCGTCCGCAGGTACAGAACCTGGATCATAGGTGCGGGACCTGGGGAACTTAAGTGATTCCACAGAAGCAGAGGTTTTTGCCGCAAAAGTGGCATCACAGGAGCGATTCTTGGGCCGCAGATACGGTTTGACTAGGCAGAAAGAGGGGAAAAAATGATGTTTTGATCTCATTTTTATTTTAGCACGTAGAGAGCTCGGATTGAGGAAACATTTTGAGCGATGTTCAAAGGAAACATTTGGGTATGGATTATACACTCATTTTTGATTAATATCCACTAATCTATCATTAATTTCTTCATTTAATTAATGATTTGGGTTGAGAAATTGGGGGAAAAGGTGGAAGATCCTTAGGTCGAATTTTGAGATTTTAATCAAGGTTTTGGTATCGAATTTGTATAATTTTTATATGGGTGAACTCGATATTGAATAGATGTTCGTAATTTGTAACTTTTACCCGATTCTGAGACGTGTTCCAAGGTCAACTGTTTGGGGAGATTTTTTTATTCTTTGCTAACGTCGTAGATTTATTATTTAAATTAGTTTCTTGTAGTTGTATTCATGGTATGTAATTGCTTTTGGCTAGATTTGGGCCATTTGGAGTCGGAAAATTGAGGGAAAGACATCCTTATCGATTGATTGAGCGAGATTTGAGGTAAGTGACTTGGCTAACCTTGTGTGGGGGAAATCCCCTTAGGTTTTGGTATTGTTGTAACAATTTGTGATATGTGAGCGCCGTGTACGTGAGGTGGCGAGTGCGTACACTTGCTAATTGTAAAAATTTCAGTTCTTGTTGAGTTGCCTTCTTCTAAATTCTTTAACTAAGCTGCTTTAACATATGTAGTGATCGTGATTAGCCTAGTATCGTATGTCTACGTGCCTTAACTCTTACTTTCAATTTGTGCAACATGCTTAGTTGAATTACCTGCTTCTCTTGATTTGCATTAAACCTTTAACTGTATGATTCTTGCTATAAATGCGTTGTTCCTTCAGTTCGGTTATCTGTTGCGTATTTACTTTGGGACTTTGAGGCGGTACCTCGGGAGATCCCCATGTCTTTCATATTTACTTTGGGACTACGAGGCATTTACTCGGGAGATCCCCTGATCTTGCATATTTACTTTGGGACTACGAGGCGGTACCTCGAGAGATCCCCAGTCTTGCATATTTAATTTTTGGACTACGATGCATATCATCTTCGGGAGTCTATGAAACTGTTAGGAAAAGATTCACTTCTTTGATTCTTTATCGTGCAAAATTTGGGTTTCAGATTCTAAATTCCTTTCTTTCTATTCTCTCATAGATGATGAGGGCATGTACAGCTGGATCAGATGACCAGACACCCACGTCCCCTGCTAGAGCCGCGAGACGCCGGGGCCGGAATAGAGGCCGAAGACGTCCATGTGGTGCAACCAAAGTACCCACACGAGCTGCTATAGAGGAGCCACTAGTAGCACCAGTTGGAGGGCATGCACCTGAGACGCCTGTTACGGCACCAGCCCTCCAGGAGACTCTAGCCCAGTTTCTGAGCATGTTCAGCACCTTGGCTCAGGTAGGATTGATACCACTTGCTCTTGCTACACATCAGGCAGGGGGAGGAGCATAAACTCCCATCTCTGGTACCCCAGAGAAGCAGGTTTAGGTCGACCAGGTTCCAGAGATCATACCAATGCAGTCGGTAGCTCCAGTTCAGCCCGAGGTTAAGGTAGCAGTTTTTGAGGCGGAATAGCTCAGGCTCGAGAGGTACAAGAAGTACCACCCTTCTACTTTCAGTGGCTTGGCGTTAGAGGATACCTAGGGTTTTCTTTAGGAGTGCCACCTTATCCTCCGTACTATGAGTGTTGCGTTGACTAGTGGGGTTTCTTTCACTACGTTCTAGCTTAGTGGAGCGGCCTCTTAGTGGTGGCATACATACGAGTTGGATAGTTCGGGTAAGGCAGCTTCACTCATTTGGAATCAGTTTTTAGATATATTCTTGAGGGAGTATGTTCTCTAGAGTCTCAAAGATGATTAGCGCGCAGAGTTTAAGCAATTGCGCTAGGGTGCTATGACCGTGTCAAAGTATACGACCCGATTCAGTGATTTGGGTTCAGGGTGATGACCTATTTGATCAGCTTCAGGCTGCCAAAGTTTTATCTAAGATCGACTTGCGTTCAAGCTATCATTAGTTAAAGATTCGGGAGCCAGATATCCCGAAGACTACTTTTAAGACTCGGTATGGTCATTACGAGTTCCTTGTGATGGATTTTGGGCTGACCAACGCCCCAACAACATTCATGCACTTGATGAACAATGTATTCCAGTCCTATATTGACTCTTTCGTCATTGTGTTTATTGATGACATTCTGGTGTGCTCCCGGAGCTGGGAGGATCATGAGCAGTACCTGAGGAATGTGCTTCAGACCTTGAGACAAAAGAAGTTGTATGCAAACTTTTCAAAATGTGAATTCTGGCTAGATTCAGTGGCATTTTTGGGTGATATGGTATCGAATAAGGGGATCAAGTTAGACTCGAAGAAGATTGAAGCGGTGCAGAGTTTGCCCAAACCATGCTCAGCTACAGAGATTCAGAGTTTTCTTGGCTTGGCGGGGTATTACAGTCGATTTATAGAGGATTTCTTGTCTATTGCAGCAGCTATGACCGGATAAACCCAGAAGGGTGTTTCGTTCAGGTAGACCGATGAGTGTGAGGAGAGCTTTCAAAATCTCACAACTGCTTGGACTACAACCCCAGTATTAGTGTTGCCTATCGAATTAGGGTCCTATACGGTATATTGTGATGCGTCGCACATCGGTCTCGGCACGGTGTTGATGCATGATGGTAGGGTGATGGACTACGCATCTAGATAGCTGAAGGTACAAGAGAAGAACTATCCTGTCCATAACCTAAGTTAGCAGCTATTGTTCATCCCTTGAAGATCTAGCGGCACTATTTGTATGGTGTTCCTTGTGAGGTTTTCACCGATCACCGGAGCCTACAACATCTGTTTAAACAGAAGGATCTTAACTTGCGGCAGCGGAGATGGTTGGAGTTTCTGAAGGATTTTTGACATCACCATTCTCTATCATCTTGGGAAGGCCAATGTGGTGGCCGCTGCCTTGAGTCGCAAGGCAAAATGTTTGGGTAGTTTAGCATATCTACCAGTAGTAGAGAGGCCTTAAGCCTTGGATGTTCAGGCCTTGGCCAACCAATTTGTCAGATTGGATGTTTCCTAGCCGAGAAGAGTTTTGGCTTATGTGGTTTCTCAGTCTTCTCTTTATGATCGTATTAGGGAGCGACAATATGATGACCCACATCTACTTTTCCTTAAGGACACAGTTTATCACGGTGATCGCAAGGAAGTCACTATTGGAGATAACGGTGTATTACGGATGCATGACAGGCTATGGGTGCCTAATACGAAGATGTATCAGGATTTGAGACAGCACTATTGGCGGAGGCAGATGAACAAGGACAAAGTGAAATATGTAGCTCAGTGCCTAAATTGTCAGTAGGTGAAGTATGAGCATCAGTGACCGGGTGTATTGCTTCAGAAGTTAGAGATTCCGGAGTGGAAATGGGAGTGGATCACTATGGATTTCTTTGTTGGGCTCCCACAAACTCAAAGGAAGTTCGACGTAGTTTGGGTGATTATGGATAGATTGACCAAGTCAGCTCATTTCATTCTTGTGGTTACTACTTATTCTTTAGAATAGCTAGCTCAGGTTTACATCCGCGAGATTGTCAGGCTTCATGGAGTACCAATATCTATCATCTCTGACGGGGGTACACATTTTACATCATAGTTTTGGAGAGCCATACAACGTGAGTTGGGTACTTGGGTAGAGTTGAGTACATCATTTCACCCTCAGAAGGACGAACAGTCTGATTGTACTATTCATATATTGGAGGATATGCTTCGTATGTGTGTGCAATGGACTTTGGGGATGCTTGGGATTAGTTCTTGCCACTTGCAGAGTTTACCTACAACAACATTTATCAGTCGCACATTCAGTGATGTTGTATGAGGCTTTGTATGATAGATAATGTCGGCCTCCAGTGGGTTGGTTCGAGCCTTGGAGAAAGTTAAATTGATTGCCTTGGGTACATACTTGGTTCAGGATGCCTTGGAGAAAGTTAAATTGATACCAGGCAGAAGAGTTATGTGTATTGGAAGGTTCACGACGTTGCATTCATGGTTGGGGAGCGTGTTTTGCTCCGGGTTTTGACAATGAAGGGTGTTATGAAGTTCATAAGGAAGGGCAAGTTGATCCCTAGGTATATCAGGACTTTTTAGATTCTTGAGAGGGTTGGAGAGGTAGCTTACAAACTTGCACTAGCACCTAATCTCACTGTAGTTCATCTAATATTCTATGTTTCTATGCTCCGGAAGTATCACAATGATCCGTCTCATTTGTTAGACTTCAGCTCAGTCCATTTATACAAGGATCTATCTTATGTTGAGGAGCCAGCGGCCATTTTGTAATGAAAAGTTTGAAAGTTGAGGTTAAAGGACACCGCTTCAGTGAATGTGCAGTGGAGGGGTCATCCGGTCGAGGAGGTGACTTGGGGGACCGAGCATGATATGCGCAGCCGTTATCCTCATCTTTTCACCACTTAAGAGGGGGAGGATGTAACGACCCGGTCGGTCGTTATGAGAGTATTAGCCCCGAACCCCTATTTATTGCTTCCTCTATTTCATTTTGTGGTTACGTGACTCGCCGGGAGGATTTGTTTTCGGTTTCGGAGTGAGTTGAGACACTTAGTCCCGAAAATGGAAGCTTAAGTTCTAGGAATTTGACCGTAGTTGAATTGTGTGAAGATGACTCCGGAATGGAGTTTTGACGGCTCCACTAGCTCTGTAGGTTGATTTTGGTCTTAGGATCATGTTCGTATGTTGAATTGTAGGTCCGTAGGTCATTTTAGCGTCAATTGGCAAAAGTTGAAAAGTTAGGTGAATTTTGGAAAGTTTGACCAGGAGTGGACTTTTTGTTATCAGGGTTGGATTCCGATTCCAAAAGCTGGAGTAGGTCCGTAATGTCAATTGTGAAGTGTGTGTAAAATTTGGGGTCAATCGGACTTGATTTGATTGGTTTCAGCATCAGATGTAGAAGTTTGAAGTTTTAAAGTTCATTAGGCTTGAATCGATGCGCAATTCGTGTTTTTAGCGTTGTTTGATATAATTTATAGGCTCGAATAAGTTCGTATGATGTTTTAGAACTTGTTGGTATGTTCGATTGAGGTCCCGGGGGCCTCGAGTTGATTTTGGATGGTTAACGGATCAAGTTGAGGTTAAAGAATGGCTAAAGTGCACCAGTTCTACACTCAATGTTTTATTAAATATCCACTAATCTATCATTAGTTTCTTCATTTAATTAAAGGATTTGGGTTGAGAAATTGGGAAAAAAGGGTGGAAGATCCTTAGGCCGAATTTTAAAATTTTAATCGAGGTTTTGGTATTAGATTTGGGTAATTTTGGTGTGGGTGAATTCGATATCGAATGTGTGTTCGTATTTTGTGACTTTTACTCGATTTCGAGACGTGTTCCCGGGTCGACCGTTTGGGATGATTTTTTGATTCTTTGCTAACGTCGTAGATTTATTATTTAAAGTAGATTATTGTAGTTGTATTCATGGCATATAATTGATTTTGGCTAGATTTGGGCCATTTGAAGTCAGAAAATCGAGGGAAAGGCATCCTTATCGATTGATTGAGCGAGATTTGAGGTAAGTGACTTGTCTAACCTTGTGTGGGAGAAATCTGCTTAGGTTTTGGTATTGTTGTAACAATTTGTGATATGTGAGCTCCGTGTACGCGAGGTGACGAGTGAGTACACAGACTAATTGTGGAACTTTTGGTTCTTGCTGAGTTGTCTTCTTCTAAATTCCTTAACTGGGCTGCCTTAGCATATGTAGTGATCATGATTAGCCTAGTACATGTCTACATGCCTTAACTCTTACTTGAAATTTGTGCAACATGCTTAGTTGAATTACCCGCTTCCCTTGATTTGCATTAAACCTTTAACTGTAAGATTCTTGTTGTAAATTCGTTGTTCCTTCGATTCGGTTATTTGTTACATATTTACTTTGGGACTATGAGGTGGTACCTCGGGAGATCCCCCTTTCTTGCATATTTACTTTGGGATTACGAAATATTTACTTGGGAGATCCCCTTTTCTTGCATATTTACTTTGGGACTACGAGGCGGTACCTCGGGAGATCCCTTTGTCTTGCATATTTACTTTTGGGACTATGAGGCGGTACCTCTGGAGATCCCCCATGTTGAGCATTTAATTTTGGGTTGCGAAGTGATACCTCAGGAGTGCCCCTGTTGTTTACCTCTATTTGTTGTGCTATTATTTTATGAAGTTTCTCATTGTTTAAATTCTTAGTCATTTCAAATATTATTATATCTTCTGCCTTACTTTTCTTTTAAACCAACAGGGCCCTGACTTGACCTCGTCACTACTTTACCGAGGTTAGACTGTGCACTTACTATGTACAGTTGTGGTGTACTCATACTACACTTTTCTATATAGTTTTGTGCAGTTCCACGTCCTTCATACCATACCAGATTCCAGTGAGTTGGACCGCACGTGGAGACTTGAAGGTATATCTGCCAGCATCCTCAGACCTCGGAGTCCCTCCTCGACCCTTATTATGTTATTTCCCTTATTCTCTTTAGATTTGATGTATAAAGACACTTAGTATTTAATCTTAGAAGATTATGACTTATTTCTACCAGGTTTTGGGAGATGTATCTAGTTTAAATCGCAGTTTGATTTATGTTATATGTTGAGATTCGAGCTTCAATTTTATTATTCAGTTATTCCGCAAATTATTAGGCTTACCTAGTCATAGAGATTAGGTGCCATCACGACATCCTACGAAGGAAAAATGAGGTCAATACAGATATTTATGGGATCAGGCTTGTTACATCCCGTATTTTTGTACGATAAAGTTTCGTCGTAAGTTAATTGACGCAAGTTTGGGAATGAAATTATTTCGTGATTATATGCATTATGCTATTTTAAACAAGTGATGAGTAAATTGGTGAAGGTGAGAGGGTAAGCAAATCGAAGAAAATGAATTTCGTCGAAGTTTGACATTTTGGGATAAAATATGGCCCGAGCTAAAATATCCGGTATTTATGGACTAGTACCATACAAGGTACCGCATGGCCATGATAGTGAGGTGTATAAGGTATGCTAAAAATGTGCAATATTTTAAGTAATTTGGGATAATTCTTAATTATGTGTTTAATTGGTTAATTATCGGGTAGCGGGATAATACCTAATTAATTATTAATTATAGGATAAGATTAAAAAATCCCTCCCCCACCTTATGTGGCAGCAAGCCACCACCCAAACCAAATGACTCATTAGTCATGTTGGGTAGATGGCAATTTAAGGTGTTAATTACAATACACCTCATGCTAACATTTTCAATGCAAAAATACTACAATCAGACATTATCTCAAAGAGATTTCTTACAAAATCTTCAACTAATCCTTACAATCAGAACGCTAAGAATTCCTACAAGTTTAAACAATTCCATCGAGAATTTTTACACATTAACCAACGTGATTCTTCAACCAATCCATCGAAAATTTTTAGAACTGTAGCAACGTAAAATTTTGCGATTCTAAAGGAGTACGGTGCAACCTTTTCAAAGAACATCATACGGATTTTTCTCTACTCCAGGTATGTTAAGGCTAAGTTGTTCTTTCATTTTGACATGATCTCGTAATTACACGAGTTTGATAACGAAGCATAAAGAAAAATTCATATCCCGAAATTTACGTATATTTTTCTAGTTTTGTAAGTTACAATATTCTCTTTATCGGGACTTCATATTCATTTGAGTATTTCCTTTTTCCAGTCAAGAGAGCAGAGAGTCTATATATACAGTATTACAGTAATTTCATTACCATCGAGCTATAATCGATGGGCAGGCCCCTATTGGGCAACCTCTGATCAGATGGTAAGTTATATACCGAGCCTACTGTGGCCGAGCGCCTATGAGCGAGCCCAGTTAGCCGAGATACAGAGCCTAGTATGGCCGAGCGCCTATGAGTGAGCCTACTACGGCAGAGCAGTTATATATATACCGAGTCTTATAAGGTCAGACAACTATTTTACTTACTATATTGAGAGAGTTGAGTCAGTATCAGCAGGTAAGCATATCTTCAGATTATCATTGACTTCCAGTTGCTTTCAGTTATTATATTATCAGTTCAGTTTCAGCTTTCAGTATAGTGCCTTACATACTTGGTACATTATTTCGTACTGACGTCCCTTTTCTGGGGGCACTGCATTTCATGCGTGCAGGTTCAGACAGACAGACGGGTATACCTCCTCATTAAGTGTTGCCCGAGTTCAGTTTGATCGGTAAGCTCCATGCCTTTCGGAGTTGCCGGGTCTAGAGCTTTATGTACATATTATGTATAAATGTATATATGTTATGAGTAGGTCGGGAAGCTGTTCTGATCACAGTATATCCACCAGTAGAGGCTTGTAGACATATCTTGTCAGTTAGTGCAGCATGTTAGGCTAGTAGGCCTTGTATGTATATTTGGTTGGTTTGTCAGCTGTAGTAATTATGACGACCTTGTCGGCCCAGTTTTATATTGATATTTATTCAGCATTCGCAGTTGTCTTGCAATGTGGCCCATGGCCAAAGTATGACATCATATGTTCAGAGTCCCTTAATCGCAAGTTGGTACGTAAGGATAAGTGAGGCACCGAGTGCCGGTCTCGTCCCCTGGTTCGGGGCGTGACAAAAGTGGTATCAGAGCAGTTCTGTCCTAGGGAGTTTACAAGCCGTGTCTAGTAGAGTCTTGTTTATGGGTGTGTCGTGCACCACACTTATAAGCAGGAAGCTATAGGGCATTTAAGACTGTCACTCTTTCTTCTTACTCTAGATCGTGTGGTAGAGCTCCGTTGTAAGAACTCAATTTCCTAAACTCTATCTTATTCATAATACGACGATACCTACATCCAGAAAGATGGTTGGTAGAGATATAGTTGTGGAAGAGTTGAGTTAGAGAAACTCGAGTTTGCATTATTCCTATGATGGATAAATGTGAGGTCTTCAGCAGAACATTTGTGTACCTTACGTGTAAGCTTCTTGATAAGGAGCCTTAAGGCAAGAATATCTATCCACCTCTATGGTGAAAGGCAATGAGAGGTTCAGAAGATAGATACAAGCTTCAACAAGTAAAAGGAGCAAGATGAGAAGGGTACGAGGTACCCAGTTAATGAAGATTACCGATATTTTCAACTCCGGCAGAAAGGTATAAGCATTGTGACTTACCTTCAACAGTAATAGACGTATGTAGAATTGGCCACACCCATCTCAGTTATACCTTATTGGGGGCTAACATGTGTAGTTTAAGAAAAGGACGTGATATTAGGATCTGACTGGGGTTAGAGTAACCCAAAATGGTAAATGGATTGTTTGTGTTAGTTGGCATTTCATAAGGATATTACAAAGGTGCTAATAGATCTCCTTGTGAGGCACCCAGACAGTGCACTCTAGAATATTACAATTAGATTTGAATAATGCATGGAAGGGATAAATATTACCTTAGTGTAGCTCGCATCCCTAGTAGAGCGAGAATGTTAAGAAACCCCAATAGCCACTGGATGGAGCAAGGGGAGCTAAAAGCAAAAGAATGTCTTGTTTGAGTTTTCAGAATAAAATGATAGACATAAATGTTAGCGGGAAATAAGAAAAGGGTTAATGAAGCATTATGAGTAAGATATGATACATGGATGACAACGGTGGATCAAAAAAATGACAGTATTACAGAGTCTATAGTCAATTGAAGGAAAAGACGAGAAGTGATAAGCCTTGAGACAACAAAAGAGTATAGGCCATAAAGTCATATTCTCATTTCAAGAAATAAGTTCGTAACTCCAACACGACTACCGGAAGGAAAAGCTAGACTCCAGAACAATAGAAATCAGTATGGGCTGGTGAACGAGATAAATTAAACATGAATTAGGGACTGAGTGATTGGATAATAGTCAGCATCATGAGAATTTCAGATTTTATTCCGGCGATAATAGAGTGGACAACAAAAGAAGGTTCATGAGAAATTCAGAGAATGGTCATTCAGGAAGACGCTTCCCTAAAGCAAGCAAGTTGAGTAAAGTTAAGCTTAAGGGGCTATATGTGCTAGTTACACTAAGTGTCACCCTCGCGAGTGAGGAATTTCGTTATCCTTGGTACTGAAGGATTACCGCGAGGCGAGTAAAGATTATCGATGATGTAAAAAGATGCCAAAGATGAGAGGATAAAATATCTATACGTAGATCATCGTAGCACTAAATCTTAGTGCTCCCCTAAAGGAGGGAATATGGTGTTATGTGATTAGGTTAGAATAAAGTGGTTCTAGTAACTATGAAAATGGTAAAGGAAAAATGTGATAAGAATGAGAAAGGGATAAGATTGCACTTATTCAAGTCCTGCAAATTTGCTACGATTCCAGAACATTATGCAAACACGACGTCAAGGAGAGGAGGTAAGGGTTCCTGCCTAAGATGTTATTGATAGATAAGGAGCCAGTGCGGGACGTAAGTTAAGATAAAGGAAATGACCCATGAAAGATTACGCAGAATATTGACATGAGAATGAGCCAACGAGTAGTTAGTAGTTGATTCAGGAAGAGTCTAGTTATGGCTAGACAAGAGGATACAGACAAATCAATAGATCGTGCAAGATAAACAGAGTGAACCCCAACATGGGGAATTCAGTCTCGCAGATATGACATCGTGACCTTGAGAAATATTCGGATAGGAGTTGGGGTAGTTAAAGATACCATATGAGTGTTAAGGGAAGACAGTCAAAACTTTAGTTCGGGAGAAACCGTACAGGAATATAAGTATGGAGGTAAGTAATTAAGGAATTTTATATACGAGTACGAACATCAAAAATTCCGTCGAGTATACGATGTAATTAGCTCGCAGCCTTGCAAGAATCAGAGGGTCCTCCCTAAGTATTACAATGAAAGATTAGCGAAGGAAATAAAGAAGAAGGCTTTAACCAAGCACAGTCACCTAAAGAGGAAATAGTCATGTAACAACAGTCTTACAACAACATTGTATGCACTCCATCAGCAGGTGGCACCTATCGTGGCTAATGAACGGGAAGAAGAAAAATATATATATATATATATATATATATATATATATATATATATATATATATCAAAATCAAAAGGTGATATTCAAGATCATATGGGTTGTATATAATTCCAATATGTGTGGGCACTAAAATAAGCTAAGTATGCGCGCAACAAGGAGGCAGAATGACCAGAAAAAGCAATTGCTTGCATTTAAAGAAAGTTGAGAAGGAATGAAAGGAATTATTCATTCAATGATCCTGAGATAATTACATAATGAATGTACCTAATATTTTGGAGTATTATACATGCGGCATATATGTTGACAATCATACAGCCGTAGAATATTCCGGTATAGGTTAAAAGAAAGAATTGAGCCTAGGTCATAGACAAAAGATTGAATTGTTATAAGATTGTATCATGGATATTCCATAGCGTCCATGAAGGGCTAAAGTAATAACTACTGCCATGAGCCGCATATCGGAAGATAGCTTTAGCCTACATAAAGGTTGATCAGAAGGAAGAGGAAACTAAAGAGTTACAACAACGAATTAAATTAGGAGTCTAATTATTGGACCTAGAAATTATAGAAATTGCGCTTGAGAACATGGAAGAATCACTCTTAATATCAGAGGTGCAAGAGATATAATGCAATAACCATATTCTATAATGGCTCTATAAGGAAGCCAGTTAGAAGAAGTTCGAACCTTATAAGAAGTCGGTATGAAGCTCTCACCATATTGTGTATACACCAGAGGTGCAAATATTATAATAGAGCTTTAAGTTGTGAATATGAATTATACCTTTGTGGAAAGGAGGTCATGAAAGAGATAGAATATGTGATGAGAGATTTTAAGGTAAGTAAGGTAAAAGTGAACAACATACAAGATACTCAGATGCAGAAGGTTAGGGAATAGTCCATACTTCGGATAGAAGGCTAAAACCGTGGGGATTCAATATCCAGGAATGATAGCGCCATCGTCAGTGGCATATCTTATAGCCTATGGTTTCTTGGTATCGAGAGGTCTAGTTAAGAAAGTAAAAGAAGAGTTAGAGATGATATGATATCTTACTTGATGTTCCAGAATAATACAAGGAAATATATGGTGCAAGAAAGTTGAAGGAAGGCTGTGAGTAGTATAAATGGATATGTATGGGTCGCAAGCTAAAGTATGGTAGAGCGACAAGATTGTAGGAAGACAGGAGTAAGGATAAAAAAAGGGCGTGTGAGAAGGTGACGAGAATGGATAAGCCCTCAGGATTAAGCCCACGAAAATGAGATAGAGCTGATGGGTGCCTGAATAAGCTCAAAGGAGTCTATGTCTAGTAGCATTTAGAAGAGATTGAATGCTGTCCTGGTAGTGAAATAAGGGTGTGATTGCGATAGATAAAGGATGACGTTTAGGCCTTCGAGTGAGTAATGATTTGAAGAGGATTTCATGGATTGTACGAGATTAAAATACCCACGTAAGTGAATCACATTGGGATGCTATAAAATACGATCATTGAAGTACAATATCACCCCTAAGTGGATTAAGAAAGTCACTTCAAATGTTCCCCGATGAGACGTGAGCCCTAGCGGTAGTGTTACATAAGAGGCCAAGTTATCGGTATTAAGATGAATCAATAATGGATGGACAAAGGTCACAAAGTATGAGATGAAATTAGGCCGTCATTATTAAGGCGAACAGTAATGAGGGGGCATTAAAGGACTTAGCTTATTGCATATAGGATAAGCAACGAAAGTAACCAGGAGTTCGGTAGCAGCCCTCAATAACGATAAATCAAAGTAAGTGTTATGGCAGTAAAGTCATACGGATGGATAAATGGATCTATGGCAGAAGGTAGCAACAGTTACTAGATTAGAAGGATTCTGACTACAAGTCGTGGTGTGAGAAAGAAGCTTAAAGGGGGGAATGCACTGGCACTTAAAATTATTCACAGAACAATTGTTTAGATAGCAAGGAAAGTACTAAAGTATTCAGAGGACATAAGTTATGAAAATGATAAGTATATCAGTCAACATTCGAGGACGAATATTCTAAAGGGGGAATGATGTTACATCCCGCATTTTTATACGATAAAGTTTCGTCGTAAGTTAATTGACGCAAGTTCGGGAATGAAATTATTTCGTGATTATATGCATTATGCTATTTTAAACAAGTGATGAGTAAATTGGTGAAGGTGAGAGGGTAAGCAAATCGAAGAAAATGAATTTCGTCGAAGTTTGATATTTTGGGATAAAATATGGTCCGAGCTAAAATACCCGGTATTTATGGACTAGTACCATATAAGGTACCGCATGGCCATGATAGTGAGGTGTATAAGGTATGCTAAAAATGTGCAATATTTTAAGTAATTAGGGATAATTCTTAATTATGTGTTTAATTGGTTAATTATCGGGTAGCGGGATAATACCTAATTAATTATTAATTATAGGATAAGATTAAAAAATCCCTCCCCCACCTACCTTATGTGGCAGCAAGCCACCACCCAAACTAAATGACTCATTAGTCATGTTGGGTAGGTGGCAATTTAAGGTGTTAATTACAATACACCCCATGCTAACATTTTCAATGCAAAAATACTACAATCAGACATTATCTCAAAGAGATTTCTTACAAAATCTTCAACTAATCCTTACAATCAGAACGCTAAGAATTCCTACAAGTTTAAACAATTCCATCGAGAATTTTTACACATTAACCAACGTGATTCTTCAACCAATCCATCGAAATTTTTTAGAACTGTAGCAACGTAAAATTTTGCGATTCTAAAGGAGTACGTTGCAACCTTTTCCAAGAACATCATACGGATTTTTCTCTACTCCAGGTATGTTAAGGCTAAGTTGTTCTTTCATTTTGGCATGATCTCGTAATTACACGAGTTTGATAACGAAGCATAAAGAAAAATTCATATCCCGGAATTTACGTATATTTTTCTAGTTTTGTAAGTTACAATATTCTCTTTATCGGGACTTCATATTCATTTGAGTATTTTCTTTTTCCAGTCAAGAGAGCAGAGAGTCTATATATACAGTATTACAGTAATTTCATTACCATCGAGCTATAATCGATGGGCAGGCCCCTATTGGGCAACCTCTGATCAGATGGTAAGTTATATACCGAGCCTACTGTGGCCGAGCGCCTATGAGCGAGCCCAGTTAGCCGAGATACAGAGCTTAGTATGGCCGAGCGCCTATGAGCGAGCCTACTACGGCAGAGCAGTTATATATATACCGAGTCTTATAAGGCCGGACAACTATTTTACTTACTATATTGAGAGAGTTGAGTCAGTATCAGCAGGTAAGCATATCTTCAGATTATCATTGACTTCCAGTTGCTTTCAGTTATTATATTATCAGTTCAGTTTCAGCTTTCAGTATAGTGCCTTACATACTCGGTACATTATTTCGTACTGACGTCCCTTTTCTGGGGGCGCTGCATTTCAGGCGTGCAGGTTCAGACAGACAGACGGGTATACCTCCTCATTAAGTGTTGCCCGAGTTCAGTTTGATCGGTAAGCTCCATGCCTTTCGGAGTTGCCGGGTCTAGAGCTTTATGTACATATTATGTATAAATGTATATATGTTATGAGTAGGTCGGGAAGCTGTTCTGATCACAGTATATCCACCAGTAGAGGCTTGTAGACATATCCTGTCAGTTAGTGCAGCATGTTAGGCTTGTAGGCCTTGTATGTATATTTGGTTGGTTTGTCAGCTGTAGTAATTATGACGACCTTGTCGGCCCAGTTTTATATTGATATTTATTCAGCATTCGCAGTTGTCTTGCAATGTGGCCCATGGCCAAAGTATGACATCATATGTTCAGAGTCCCTTAGTCGCAAGTTGGTACGCAAGGATAGGTGAGGCACCGAGTGCCGGTCTCGTCCCCTGGTTCGGGGCGTGACAAGGCTGCACGCCGTATCATGTTTTACTTATTTATGCCTGGATCTATCTATTATAGCGCTTGGTCTGAAAGAGCCTCTCCAGAGTCTGCACCTCCCATAGAGAGCGCGGTTGATTTTTATATTGAGCAATGGATCTTCCCTAGGCATGGATCTTGCCGAATTATTTATATTTTGGGATAGATTTTCCCTAGGCATGGATCTTGTCCAAATCGTTTATACTTTGGGATGGATTTTCCCTGGCATGGATCTTGCCTAATTATATATATTGAGGGATGGATCTTCCCTGAGTTGGATTGGCCTTATATAGTACTGAGTGACTGACTGGTTTTTTCAGTGATATATATTTGGGGATGGATCTTCCCTGGGCTTGATTGGCCATATACAATACTAAGTGATTGATTATTCTGAGAGTGTGAGTGCACATGGTTTACATTGTGATACATCACACACATCATATATTTTGGCATGTAGATATAGAGATGTCATATTCCTCATATCAACAACAACATACCCAGTAATATCCCACACCGTGGGGTCTGAGGAAGGTAGTGTGTACGCAAACCTTACCCCTACCTTATGAGGATGGAGAGGCTATTTTCAATAGACCCTCGGCTTAGGGAAGCATAAGCACCACATTAATTAAAATATAGACAAAAAGGGACAGTACCAAGAATTCATATAAAAGCAGAATAAAAACAACCAGATAGTAAGGTGATCAACAATGAAAGAAAATAACAGTTAGTCATAAAAACCTACTACCAATAGAAAGCAAGACTGCGTGCCAATACTACTATTATGAACACTCTAGACTACCTACTACCCTAATCCTCAACCTCCATACCTTCATATCAAGGGTCATGTCCTCGGTCAGCTGAATTGCACCATGTCTTGCCTAATCACCTCTCCCCACCTCTTCTTTGGCCTACATGTACCTCTCTGTAGGCCCTCCAATGTCAACCTATCACACCTACTCAATGGGGAGTCTGTGCTCCTCCTCCTCACATGACCAAACCACCTAAGTCGCGCTTCCCACATCTTGTCCTCAATAGGGGCCACACCCACATTGTAGCGAATAACCTTATTTATGATCCTATCTAACATGGTGTGCCCACACATCCATCTCAACATTCTCATCTCTGCTACCTTCATCTTCTGGACATGAGCAATCTTGACTAGCCAACACTCAGCCCTATATAACATCGTTGGTATGACTACCACTCTGTAGAACTTACCCTTAAGTTTCGGTGGCACGTTCTTATCACACAAATCACCGAAAGCAAGTATCCATTTCATCCATCCTGCCCAAATACGATGTGTGACATCTTCATCAATCTCCCCATCTCCCTGAATAATAGACTCAAGGTACTTAAAACTCCCTCTCCTAGGGATGACCTGCGAGTCCAGCCTCACCTACCCTTCCCCTCCTTGAGTCTCGCCACTGAACTTACATTCCAAGTATTCTATCTTGGTCCTGCTCAACTTGCAACCTTTAGATTCTAGGGTCTTCCTCCATACCTCTAATTGCGCGTTCACACCATCTCGTGTCTCGTCAATCAATACAATATCATATGCAAATAGCAAGCACCACGAAACCTCCCATTGGATGTGGCGCGTCAGTACATTCATCACCAGAGAAAACAAAAAAATGGCTGAGTGTTCTAATGACTCGGTCGGTCTTTTTGAGTATTACAGCCTCGTTCCCCTATTTACTGCTCAATTTATGCATTATAACTGTTATATGACTTGTCGGGGTAATTGGTTCGGGTCCAGTGAGGTTTTGAAATGAATTGAGACACTTAGCATCCAAGATGAAAACTTAAGTTGAACAAATATTGACACGATGTTGACTTATGTGTAAACGACCCCGAAAAAGAATTTTGATGATTTCAATAGGTCAGTATGGTGATTTTGGACTTAGGAGCGTGTCCGGAAAAGTATTTGGAAGTCTGTAGTTAAATTAGGCTTGAAATGGCTAAAACATAAATTTTAGCTTGGAAGTTGATTGGGGAGTTAACATTTTGATATTTGGGTTAGAATCCGATTATGAAAATTGGAATAAGTCCGTTATGTCATTTACTTGTATTCAAAATTTGAGGTCAATCAGACTTGATTTGATAGGTTAGAACATCGAATGTAGAAGTTGGAAATTCTTAGATTCATTAAGCTTGAATTGGGTATGATTCATGGTTTTGGAGATGTTTGATGTGATTTGAGGTTTGGACTAAGTTTGTATGATGTTTACGGACTTGTTGGTGTATTTGGTTGAGGTTCCGAGGGTCTCAGGTGGGTTTCGGATGGATAACGGATCAAATTCGGACTTAGAACAAAATTAGAAAACTTCTACCATTTGATGCAATCACACCTGCAGATATTGGTTTGCAAGTGCGAATATGGAATTGTGAAAGTGTGTGGTCTGCAGAAAAGAACGAAATGTCGCAGAAGCACGACCATAGAAGCGACAACATGGTCGCAGATGCGGCCTGGGCTAGGAGTGCACTGGACCGCAGAAGCGGATGCGTCTTCGCAGAAGTGAGTTCGCAAAAGTAGAATCTTGTACGGAGAAGCGAGAATGGCGCAAAAGCGGGAGAAAAACCGCAGAAGAGGAATTAGGGTACTCAGTCAAAAACAGAGGGGTTCAAGATTTTCTCATTTTTGGACATTCCATACACGGGTTGAGGTGATTTTTCAGAGAGAATTCACTAGAAAACTTGAGGTAATTCACTTATGGTCATTGTTAGTCAATAATATTGGATTATCATTGAGTATTTCGACTAGATTACGTGTTTTTGTGGTGAAATAAAGAGGAATTGGGCATAGGAATTGAGTATAACATTTCACCCTCAAACGGACGGATAGTGCAAGCGCACTATTCATATATTGGAGGATATGCTACGTGCTTGTGTCGTTGATTTTGGGTGTTCTTGGGATCAAGTTCTACCACTTGCAGAGTTTGTTTACAAAAACAACTACCAATCGAGCATTTAGATGGCTCAGTATGAGGCTTTATATGGGAGAATGGTGTCGGTCTCCGGTAGGTTGATTTGAGTCGGGTGAGACTAGGATATTGGGTACTGATTTGGTTCAGGATGCTTTGGAGAAGGTTAGATTGATTCAGGAGCGGTTTTGTACGACACAGTCTAGACAGAAGAGTTATGCCGATTGCTTACATGGTATGGGAGAAGGTACTACTCTGAGTTTCGCCTATGAAGGGTGTTATGAGGTTTGGGAAGAAAGGCAAGTTGAGTCCTAGGTATATTGGGCCTTTTGAAATACTTAAGAAGATTGGAGAGGTGGCTTATGAACTTGCATTGCCGCCTAATCTATTGGATGTTCATCCAATTTTCATGTCATATGTCGGAGATCTATCTCATATTTTGGATTTCAGCAGTGTTGTTGGATGGTAGTTTGACTAATGATGTGGAGCCGGTGGCCATTTTAGACTGACAGGTTCGAAAGTTGAGATCAAAGAGTGTAACTTCAGTGAAGCTACAATGGAGAGGCCATCCAGTCAGAGAAGCTACTTGGGAGACTGAGCGGGAGATGAGGAGCAAGTATCCACACCTATTTGAGACTCCAGGTATGATTCTAAACCCGTTCGAGGACGAACGTTTGTTTAAGAGGGTTTTGAGTATTACAACCCTGTTCCCCCATTTACTGCTCAATATATGCTTTACAGTTGTTATATGACTTGCTGGGGTAATTAGTTCTGGTTCGGTGAGGTTTTGAAATGAATTGAGACACTTAGTCTCCAAGATGAAAACTTAAGTTGAAAAAAATATTGATCGAATGTTGACTTATGTGTAAATGACCCGGAATAGAATTTTTATGATTACAATAGCTCTGTATGGTGATTTTGGACTTAAGAGCGTGTTCGGAAAATTACTTGGAAGTCCGTAGTTAAATTAGGCTGGAAATGGCTAAAACAAATATTTATGCTTGGAAGTTGACCGGGGAGTTAAATTTTTGTTATCAAGGTCAGAATCTGATTCTGGAAATTGAAATAGGTATGTTATGTCATTTATGACTTGTGTGCAAAATTTGAGGTCACTCGGACTTGATTTGATAGGTTTCGGCATCGAATATAGAAGTTGGGATTTCTTAGATTCATTAAGCTTCAATTGGGGTATGATTCATGGTTTTGACATTGTTTGATGTGATTTGAGGATTTGACTAAGTTCGTATGATGTTTTAAAACTTGGTGGTGTATTTGGTTAAGGTTCTGAGGGTCTCAGGTGAGTTTCGGATGGTTAACGGATCAAATTCGGACTTAGAATAAAATTGGAAACCTTCTGCTATCTGATGCAACCGCACCTGCAGAAATTGGCTCACAAAAGCGAACCTGGAATCGCAGAAGCGTGTGGTCCGCAGAAGAGAACGAAATGTCACAAAAACGCGACCACATAAGCGAAAACATGGTCGCAGATGCGGCCTGGGTTAGGAGTGCATTGGACCGCAGAAGCGGACGCGTCTTCGCAGAAGCGAGTTCGTAGAAGCAGAATCTTATCCGGAGAAGCGAGAATGGCACAAAAGTGGGAGAAAAACCGCAGAAGCAATTGCGCAGAAGCGGTTAAAAATCCACAGGTGCGGAACCTCTAGGCAGTGTACAAAAACAGAGGGGTCCGAGAGTTTCCCATTTTTGGAAATTCCAAACATGGGTTGAGGAGATATTTCAGAGAGAATTCACGGGAAAACTTGAGGTAAGTCACTTATGATCATTGTTAGTCAATAATATTAGCTTATCATTGAGTATTTCGACTAGATTACGTGTTTTTTGTGGTGAAATTAGAGGAATTGGGCCTAGGAATTTCAAAATAAGAATTTATAATTTGGAGGTCGCGTTGATGTTGGAATTTAATAATTTTGGAATGGTTGGACTTGTGGTTGAATGTGCGTTCATATTTTATAACTTCTGCCAGTTTTGGAGATGTGGGCTCTGCAGGAAATATTTTAGTGCAATTTCGAATTTTATTGGAAAATTAGTATTTTCATATGGAATTAATTCCTATAATTTCTATTGACTGAATCGAATTATTTGTGATTAGATTCGAGGCGTTTGGAGGCCGATTCGCGAGGCAAAGGCATAGCAAAGTAAAGAATTACACGGTTTGAGGTAAGTAACAGTTCTAAATCTGGTTCTGAGGGTATGAAACCCCAGATTATGTGTCATGTGATCGGTTTTGAGGTGGTGCACATACTAGGTGACGGGTGTGTGGGCGGGCCTTGTAGAAATTGTGACTTGGTCAAATTCTATGGAACTGTGTAGTTGAATAATCTGTTGTTATCTGTACATTCTCCATGTAGTAGAGAAGTTGAACCACAAATCATGTTTAGATTTTGTGTTGGCATTGTAGGGACCTACAGAGGTCGTGTACATGTTGAATTATCTGCTAAATTACTGTTTTGTACTCAGTCACAGTTTACTTGTTTATTTTATCTCAGTTTTTATATTTCCTTGTTGATACATTATATCATTTTTGTTGGGGCTGATTTTCATGACTACTGAGAGCCCGAGAGACAAGAGAGATTTATGACTTAGTGAGGGCCTGATTGTGAGATATTATACTATAGCATGTGAGTTGTCTGTGCATCACGTGAGTTGTCTGTGCGGATTCAGATATTATAACATAGCATGTGAGTTGTTTGTGCATCACGTGAGTTATCTGTGCGGATCAAGATATTATACTATAGCACGTGAGTTATCCGTACGGATCCAGATATTGATATTATAGCACATGAGTTATCCATACAGCACGTGAGTTGTCCGTGCGGATTATAGTTCTTGGGCTGAAGGAGCCCCTCCGGAGTCTATACACATGCTAGTGAGCGCATGTACCTACTGAGTGCGAGTGTCGAGTGATGAGCGAGTTGGAGGACTGAGTGACTGGTGCTTTGAGAGGATGCACTGATTTCATTATTGTTGTACTCCAATTGTCATATATCACTGTTTTTGGAATTTTTGAGAGACATTATCTCCTGTTTCAGTCGAACTTGATATGAAATTACTGTTTGGGCCTTAATTTTTGAACTTGAAAGCATGTCTACTTTCTCATGTTGGAAATTACTGTAATTGGACTTAACTGTGATGCTCGTCACTACTTTCAGTTCTTTATTTACTATTGTTACTTGCTGAGTTGGTTGCACTCATACTACACCTTGCACCTCGTGTGCAGATCCTGATGCTTCCGGATACGACGACTGTTAGATCTCAGAGTGTTATCAATTGTAGACTATCAAGGTAGCTGCTTGGCGTCCACTGACCTTGACTCTATTCCTTTTAGTTATTGTACTTTTCTATATTTTTAGACAGTATTTTTATCAGTTGACTTTATAATCATTTAGATGCTTATGTACTCAAGGACACCGGGTTTTGGGAATGTATTTTTTATGTCAGTAATTTTTGACATTTTCTATGAAATTCAAATATTCTGTTTTCAAATTTTAAATAAATTACGGTTTATTGATGTTGCCGGCTTGCCTAGTATTGAAATAGGCACCATCACGACAGGTTAGGAATTTGGATCGTGACAAGTGCCGACCCCTGATGTAACCCCATCATCACCGAAAAATAGTCTAAGTCCCCACCCACCGTCCTCATTTGGGTCTTTACTCCATCATACATGTCCTTAATCAACCTAACGTAGGCTACAAGTACACCTCTAGCCTCCAAACATCTCCACAAAACCTCCCTCGGAATTTTATCGTATGCCTTTTCCAAGTCGATGAACACCATATGCAAGTTCTTCTTTCTCTCCCTATACTGCTCCATCAATCTCCTAACAAGGTGGATGATTTCTGTAGTCGAATGCCCCAGCATAAATACAAACTGGTTCTCAGAAATAGACACACTCCTCCCGACCCTTAGCTCTACCACTCTCTCCTAGACTTTGATGTATGGCTAAGTAGCTTGATACCCCGATAGTTATTGCAATATTCCTCATATCATGCAGAATTTATCTATTTTACTGGTATTGGGATTATTTATTGAACTTGAAAATATACCTACATTTTCGTACTGTTAATTATATATTGGACTGTACCTGTTGAGCTCGTCACTACTTTTAGCCCAAAGGTTAGTCTTGTTACTTATTAAGTACATGGGGTCCGTTGTACTCATACAACACTTTGCACTTCGTGTGCAGATCCAGGTACTTCCGGATACGGCAGATGCTAGATTTTGGAGTTTTATCTGTCTGAGACTATCGAGGTAGTTGTTTGGCGTCCGTAGACCTTGACTCTCTTTCCTTTCAATTATTTGTAATGTTCTATATTTTCAGACATTGTTTTATCAGTCAGACGATGTTATCATTTAGATGCTCATGTACTCAGTGACACCAGATTTTGGGAGTGTATTTATATCAGTAGTTGTGGAATTTTCTATTAAATTTAAATATTATATTTTCAAACTTAATAGATTATAATATTTTATTTAGGTTATCGGCTTGTCAAGTAATAAGATAGGCGCCATCACGACATGTGAATTTTGGGCCGTGACATTTAATGGTACAACGGATGCACTAAAGTGGAGAATATAATTGATAAGCTAAATAAAGAATGTCTATGGCGAGGAAACTAAGAAAAGAAAACTTGCAATCTAATGTTGGATTTTTTAAAGAGATGGAGCAACAAGAAAATATATAAAATGATTGAAATGGTCTCTCATAATTTTATTAAGCATAGAAGGCTTAAAATAGCCAACTGAAAAAGAGAATATATGCAGAAAATCTACAAAATAGATTTCGAATACCTAAAATATCTCAATTAAACTTATCTAACTAAATTTAAAATTTAAACAAAGTCTCTTCCAATAACTAAGCTACTTATGCTTCTACTAATTAGCAGTAACATATGCAAAATTCAATACTTTTCCTTGCTTCTGTTGCTGCAATCTGAAAATATTTACTTCTCCACAAAACACGTAGTACATACGGAACAACTACTTTTTAATCTTGAGTAAAATGCTCATTCCAAAGGCTAAGAAGTTGTATGATTTTGAATCATCATCAAATTTAATGATTGAATTTATCCGCGTGATAGTGAAAACTTATAAGATTTGGTTTGTAAAGGTGAAATCTTACTTTGAAACCTATGATTTATGAATATTGTAATGAAAAAAACGACTCTTACAATAACTCCCTGCAAATTTTATGATTACCCAAACTGAAAACTCATTTGAAAGCACCTTCAAACTAGACAAAATTGATGATATTGCTTTTTATGCTTTGATACCATTGTTGAGTTTCTTTTGAAAAAGATAAGTAGTAAGTAGATTTAAGGAATGATTGAAATTATCTCTTGTAATTTTATTAAACATAGAAGGCATTAAATAGCCAATTAGAAAATAGAATATCTACAAAATAAAATTTAAATACCTAAAATATTTCAACTAAACTTATCTAACTAAATTTAATATTTAAATAGAGACTCCTACAATTAAGCTATTTATTGTTCTAGTAAATAATTAGTATTATATGCAAAATCCAACACTCCCTTTTGTTTTTTTTGCTGCAATCTAAGGAAATTGCTCCTCAATATATGACCGTTAACAACCAAGAATGACTATTTTTTCCACCCTAGCCCCTAACACCATCTTACCCCCAAATTTATTTTTTAACCTCTAAGTTTGTTAAAATACATTTTGTCCCTATTTTAAAACTATAAATACCCCCATTTTATTCATTTAATTTTCACAAAAACTCTCCTATCTCTCTAATTACCTATTTCTCTCTATCTCTAATTGCAAATGAAAATTATTCTATGGATTGAACTCACAAATCCTATAAGACCCATTAGGCTCTGATACCACTACTGGATTTTTTTTAAAGAGATAGAACAACAAGAAAATTTAAAGAATGGTTGAAATTATCTCTCATACTTTTATTAAGCATAGTAGAGTTTAAATGGCCAATTAAAAAATAAATATTGGTAGAAAACTTATCGAATAAAATTTAAATGCCTAAAAATATCTCAACTGAACTTATTTAACTAAATTTAAAATTTAGAATGAGACTCCTCCTACAACTAAGTGACTACTTCATTTGAGTGTCACTTACACCTACCTAACTCTTTGACCCGGAATGTGAGAAAATACTTTATCAAAAGATCTCTAATTCTTCGGCCTTTGATTTCAACCTTGGGCTCTTCTTCTTCCTTCACTATTGTAATGTTGCTTTAAGACTGCTTTAAACTAAGTTGTGTTGGTGGAATGCATAACTATCTAGGCCGGCGAGCTCCAAGCTATTTTCTAGTATGTTACACACCATACACAATTTTGCTACTTTTTTGCACTGTCATCCTATAAATCAAGTAGATATACTAATTAGAAAATAATTCAACATTTTAAGATTTGAAAGATATAATCAAATATACATTTGATTAATGATCCTTAATGATTTGGTGCCTTAGGTTGATCTAAATCACCTTTCTATTTAGTATATAGGTTCGCTTTTTTGCATTTAATACAGCCCGTGATTGCAATAATCTCTCAAAATATTGAATCAGACTATATGTTGATGTCACTAGGATACAATAAGTGTCAACTAGAACGTGATTGATCTTTACATCAATGTTATCCTCAACAAGAACATCTTTCGTTGTCGAGCAAGCTTTTGAATGACTTTTCGAGCTCTTTACTTTGTGTATCCTCACCAAGTTTGGACTCATCTTCAGATGTATCATGATATTTCTTTCCTTTATAATCTAGCAGATATTGCACTACATATTCATCTATATCATTTGTGATGAGTATGACTTAGAAAATGGGAAAAGAGAATGAATTTTAAATATGTTATTTCAAGACCTTGTATAAAATCTACACCAACAGAAAGTTATACCTCATAGTATATTTTACGTTTAATATGATCTATAAATACAAATAAGTTTCTTAATGTATAGAGCATACATAAAGATATTGAGGTAACTCGTTGCTTTTATATCTATACAGATCACCAATGGCGACTTAACAAAGTTTGTGGACTAACGCCAAATTTAAATAAGAGGGTTTTCCTTTTTCATATATTTTTTGTAGCATAGTACTTTTAGAAGATATAAAGCCTTCAAATTCACAATAAACATCTAATAGTAATATTAAATTTATTTTATGAGTTAATTCAAATTAATAAGATGTAAGCCATGTGTTTGCAATATGTTAACTTGGATCTTGTTGTAAAATATTATTTACTCATATGAATATTTTAGTAGTTTAATTTAATGTTCTAAAATATTTTTACTATTAATAAGTACGAGTGTTTTTATCTTTCTTAATAATTTTTCTTTTACGAATTTTAATATTGTAATGACTCAACCGGTCGTTTTGACTGTTAGAACCTCGTTTCCCTAAATAAGACTCCCCGTACGTACTTTTACTAATTTATGACTTGAGGGGGTGGTTGGTTCGGGATTTGGAAGTGTTCGGGTTGAAATCGAAACACTTAGTTCCTTAGTTTAGTTTTAAAAAGGGCAAGTTTGACTTCGGCCAACATTTTTAGAAAACGACCCTGGAATCGGGATTTGACGGTTCCAATAGATTCGTATGATAATTTTGGACTTGGGCGTATATTCGAATCGGGTTTTGGACAACCCGGGAGTGTTTCAGCGTTTAATAGTAAAAATTAACTATTTAAAGGTTTAAGGTTCTTTAAATTTGGTTGGGAGTAGGTTTTGGAGTAATCGAGGTCCGTTTGGAATTCCGAGCCTAGGAATAGCTCTGTATGGTGATTTAAGACTTGCACGCAAAATTTGGTATCGTTTCTAGTAGTTTAAGTATGTTTCGGCTTGTTCGGAGTAAGTTTGAAAATTTTGAATATTCTAAGTTGAATAAATTTGGTTTGAGGTATGATTCTTAGTTTTGATATTGTTTTACACGTTCCGAGGGTTCGACCGAGTCCGTTTGATGATTTCAAACTCATTGGTATGTTCGGGCGAGGCCCCGGGTGTTAATCGGACGAGGCTCGGACCAAGATTGGACTTTTGAAGAACTGTTGAAGCTTCCAGCTTCTGGTGTAACCGCACCTGCGCATTGGGAGCCGCAGGTGCGAGCTCGCAGAAACGAGCCACGAGCCGCAGAAGTGGCCAAGAAGGGAGCTGCCAGGTACCGCAAAAGCAGGAATTGGATCGCACCTCTGAATGCACAGGTGTTAAGGAAGCAACGCAGAAGCGAACGAGGGATGCAGGTGCGGCGCATGATAGCAGAAGCGGTCTCGCAGGTGCGAGCCGCTGACCGCAGAAGCGAACGAGGCAGCTAAGGGGGAAGCTACATCTGCGAAGTCTTTTCCGCAGATGCGGAGCCGCAGAAGCAGAAGGCCTGTTTGGGCAGATTATTAAAAAGAACGGGAAATAACCATTTAAACCCATTTTCCTCCATTCTTGGACGATTTTGGAGCTTTTTGAGAGGAGATTTCAACTAGCAACTTGAAGGTAAGTTAATTCTACACACTTTGAGTTAAATACATAGATTATGGGTACATTATAACCTTTAAATCGTAGAAATCAAGGGTTTTGATGAAAAACCTAGATTTTTATAAAAATGAGATTTTAACCACGAAAATGGTTATAGAATTGGATAAAAATTGTATATTTGAGTTCTTGAGATTATGGGTAATATTTTCCTCCAAATATTTCCAGAATCCGGGCATGTGGGCCCGGGGTGAATTTTAGAAATTTTATCATTTTGGGTTGGGTAACTAATTTAATAGTCTAATTTTGAATTATTGAGCATGTATTAATTATTTTGTATAACATTTGGATAGTTTTGAATTTTTCGGTATCGAATTGAGACTTTAACGCGACATTGTGATTGGGAAGTGGGCTTTGAGACAAGGTAAGTCTCTTGTCTAACCTTGTAAGAGAGAATTTACTCCATCGGTGATTCAAATTAATAATTGTTGCTAGTTGTGGGGGCTACGTACGCACGAGGTGACGAGAGTCCATGCGTAGCTACTAATATTTCTATGTCCGGGTAGTTTAGGACTCAAATCATAAATTTCTTGTGATAATTGTATCCTTCATTTAATTAAAGTACTAGAATTATAATGTAAATTATTAAAGGAAATAGTAAAAGACCAAAATTTCACCTACTTAAATTTTTGTGCAAATTACTTGACTGTTAATAGAAATTGTACATCCTTATGTGTTAACCTTATAATATCTTCTCATTCCGGAGGTTCATAAGAAAATGTCCTCATTTCTTGTGGAATGGGCCGAACGCCTCGGCTGTATATATGCATCTATGGATCGTGCCGCACGTCCCTCGGTAGTGTACATGACACTCTGGATCGGGCCGAACGACCTCGGCAGAAATCGTGCCTAATAATAATAATTACACGATACCTTGACATTGTATTACAGCCTGTTAAGTTAATTGATAAATTTGAAATTATTCAAATTGAAAGAATTAATTATTCTGCTTGTTAAAGAAAATTATTGTTGTTCACCTAAATCATGTCTATTTAATTATTTCTAGTTTATTATTATTGACTCTTAGTGAGTGTCAAAGTCGACTTCTCGTCGCTACTTCTTCGAGATTAGACTTGATACTTACTGGGTACACGTTATTTACGTGTTCGTGCTACACTTGCTGCACTTTTTGTGCAGGATCTGAGACAGGGACCTTAGGCGGACTTGCCAGTGCACATCCACGATACCCCGAGGCCTAGTGGTGAGATGCCTATCTGAGTCGTCCTGCAACAACTAGTGCCTTTCCTTATATTTTTATTCTGTCTATTTTATTTCAGACAGTATTTAGAAATATTGTATAATCTAGTAGATGCTCATACAGTTGTAGGATTGTGGTTTTAATTATTTTCTTGATTTTTATTTAAATCAGAACCGTTTATATTTTCTTAAATATAACAAATAAAAAGAGTTTAATTACTCATAAAATTATTAAAGGAATAATATATGTTTAATTCACTAGTTGGCTGGCCTAGCTGTGACGCTGGGCGCCATCACGACCTATAGGTGAAATTGGGTTGTGACAAATATTGTCTAAGCAAATTTTTCCCTCATATTTCTAAAACATATATATATATATATATATATATATATATATATATATATATATATATATATATATATAATTTCAAAATAGTATATTTGCAATATAATTTAGTTTATAAACCTATACAAGCATTTTTCATAATTTTTCATAATTTTTAAAGTCTTTAAATTAATTTCTTTCTGCATTTTATTATATAAATATTTAATAATTATCCATCAAATTAATTTTTATGATGATTTAATCATACAAACTTATTATTTACACTAAAATGTATTTTTTTAAAATATTTTACTTCATTTTTCTTAATTACATTTTCATTTTTAGGCTAATCGTATATTTTGCAATAATAGCCTATATTCATGTATAATTACATTATTTATGCAAAAAATAACTTTTTATATTTTTATAATGTTAAGTAATTATTATTAATCATTTTAGTTCACAAAACATATTTTTGTTATTTATTAATTACTTTTATAAATTATTTTATTACCTATTGGGTATTTAATCAAACTAGCCTAAATTTCTAAACCTATTTTGCGGACCAAATATTGGCCCATAGCACATAATACACTAGCCCTAATAACCCCCAGCCCAAACCTATAACCCTATTACCCACAACCCGGTCGCGACCCATTTGTAATAACCCGACCCAACTCCCCTTTAATCATGGTCGTTGATCTCTGAGACCAACGGCCCATATCAAACCCTCCCCTTTAACTACCCAAACCCCTAACCCTAATATCACCCCCCTTATCCGCCGCCTCTGCATCCCCTCACCTCCCTTCTCCCTCCTATAGAACCCTAGCCGTTGCACCCTAAATCTTCTCCTAATCACACCTAATATGGGATTCCATGGCTATTACTTACCATACTCGACCCCTTTCTAGTACTGGCTACTCTCCTATAGTGCTTGCCTAAACATGGCAAGCAGATCTCATCAAAATCGAACAAAAACGGTTCAAATCCCTGATTTTTGAATGTTATTCCGTCTATGTTCATCCTATGCTACTGTGAGTCCAAATATTTGTTTATATTCTGTTGATTCTTACTTACACTAAATTTAGTGTTTTCAGATCACTTCGAATCGAACCAAAATTGGTTCGATTCTCTGATTTTAAGTGTTATTATGTCTATATTCGTCCTATGCTACTGTTTTTGTGTATATTCCATTGATATTTATTTTCTCTAAAAACTAGGGTTTGGCCCGATTTTCTCCTAAATTGGTTCTAATTGATTCTGCATGCTCTTATTTCCTTATTTTTATGTCTGATTGATTATACTTGTTTTTTTGTTCAATTCCTACTACTATAAAAACCCATTCCCCTTTCCCTTTTTGGAGAACTTCAATCACTATTTTCCCATTAAAACTGAAGCTTCACTCTGTGCTCGTTGAGTATCTTGTTCTGTTTTGGGCTCTTGGACGGCTGAAAGCCAAGGCCACTGGATTTCTATTTTTTTTTACCTATCTTGGGTGTGAGCACTGCCCTCGGTTCTTGAAACCCTTGGGAACTTGACACATTTGAGACTCTGGGTCCTATTTGCTATTCTATCTTGCTTATTGAACAATCACTGGTTAGTTTCTAAACCTTCGCAATGTTTATTCATTATGTTAGCATGTTTTTCTGAAACTGCATGACTTCAATTATTCCATTGACTCTTTTTCTATCTAATTCTGCCTATAATTACTACTCTAATAGTGCCTTTGAACCTAGCTTAGTTAATTTGGACAGATTGAAGCATGTTTAGCTTGGTGATTTCTGATAATCTGGACGTTCTACCTTGATCATATGGCTTAATCCATGTGTTCTGCCTAATTCTGAATCTCTAGTGATCAGTGTTTGTCTTTAATATGCATCAGTTTGTTTAAGACCTTCATAATAAATGTATAGTGTGCCCCTATCAATATGATTATCACTCTATGTGTTCTTTCCATATCAAATTTTGTTCCTCTAATAACTTGTTATCCTTTCTTCCTTGACTGAGGCCCTCTATGGTACCTGATCCTGTTTGTATTACACTATTTAATCCTGAGTTTGGTATAATCTGATCCTTTAAGTTCTAAACTGGTTGCATTAATTGGTTTTACTAGTCAAATGTCCTTGCCTGCTAACTTTGCAATCACATGCTCCTTGTTTCTTATCATATGTAACTCTGCCCCAATGTATTAGTTTGCTTCTCGAGTTCATGTTCATTATGTGATTATCTTAAAGTGTCTGCAAATGCTTTTCCAAACCTATTACTTTATTACTATTTCTTTGATTGTTTCTTGTTATTAGTCTAATTATGGGCCGACTGAAAGCCCAGGCCTCCTAAATTTTCTCTATTAACCTCCCTAGTGTGAGTACTACCCCGGGTTCTTGAAACCATTGAGAAATTGACATATTTGAGACTATGGGTCATATTTGCTGTTCTTTCTTGCTTATTGAACAATCACTGGTTAGTTTCTAAACCTTCGCAATGTCTATTCCATTATGTTAGCATATTTTCTAAAACTACATGACTTCATGTATTCCCTTGACTCTTTTCCTGTCTAATTCTGCCTATAATTACTAGCCTAATAATGCCTTTGCACCTAGCTTAGTTAATTTGGACAGATTGAAGCATGTTTAGCTTGGTGATTGCTGATAATTTGAACGTTCTGCCTTGATCATATGGCTTAATTAATATGTTCTGCCTAATTTTGAATCTCTAGTGATAAGTTTTTATCATTAATATGCCTCAGTTTGTTTAAGACCTTCATTCTAAATGTATAGTGTGCCCCTATGAATATGATTGCCACTCTATGTTCTCTTTCCATATCCAATTTTGTTCCTCTAATAACCTATTATCCCGTCTTCCTTTACTGAGTCCCTCTATGGTACTTGATCCTATTTGTATTACACTGTTTCATCCTGAGTTTGGTATAATCTGATCCTTTAAGTTCTAAACTGGTTGCATTAATTGGTTTTACTTGTCTAATGTCCTTGCCTGTTAACTTTGCAATCCCAGACTCCTTATTTCTTATCATATGTAATTCTGCCTCAATGTATTAGTTTGCTTCTCGAGTTCATGTTCATTATGTGATTATCTTAAAGTGTCTGCAAATGCTTTTCCGAACCTATTACTTTATTACTATTTCTTTGATTATTTCTTGTTATGAGTCTAATTATGGTCCTGCTGAAAGCCCAGGCCCCCTAAATCATCTATATTAACCTCCCTAGTGTGAGCACTACCCTGGGTTTTTGAAACCCTTGGGAACTCTAACACATTAGGGTCTAAGGTTCTATGGCCACTTTGTCCCAACTGCTCAATTCCGGCTCCCTTTTCACCTACTGAATAAACTAATTGGTTTGTGTAAATGGTTGTTGATCAGCTTTGGTTACTAGTTTTTGGCTATTTTGTGTAAATGAAGATTGTTTTCTGGGTTTGATTGGCTATAACCCATGGGCTGTGGTGAAACCTGTATGGATACGAAATTTGAAGGCCTGGCCAGGCTGGGTGTACTTTAGGCCTGTCTTAGGCCCACTTTAGTTGTAATGACCCAATCGGTCATTTTTACTTTTAGAACCCCGTTCCCTAAAATAATACTCCCCGAACATGCTTTTATTGATTTACGGCTTGCGAGGATGGTTGGTTCGGGATTTGGAAGTGTTTGGGTTGAAATCGGAACACTTGGTTCCTTAAGTTGGCTTTAAATGGCCAAGTTTGACTTCGGTCACCATTTTGAGAAAACGACCCCGGAAACGAGATTTGACGGTTCCAATAGGTTCGTATGATAATTTTGGACTTGGGCATATGTTTGAATCGGGTTTTGGATAACCTGGGAGCGTTTTGACTCTTAATAGTGAAAATTTACTATTTGAAGGTTTAAAGTTCTTTAAATTTGGTTTGGAGTAGGTTTTTGAGTAATTGAGATCCGTTTGGAATTTTGAGTTTGGGAATAGTTCTATATATTGATTTATTACTTGCATGCAAACTTTCGTGTCATTCAGAGTAGTTTAAGTATATTTTGGTGCATTGGAAATAAAATCAAGAACTTGAAATTCTTAAGTTTGAATCAATTTGGTTTAGGGTATGATTCTTAGATTTGACATTGTTTTAAGCATTCTGAGAGTTCAAGCGAGTCCGTTTTATGATTTCAAACTTGTTGGTATGTTCGGGTGGGGTTCCGGGGCCCCCGAGTGTCAATCGGACGAGGCTCGGATCAAGTTGGAAGTTGGGAGCCAAAACTGAAGCTCCCAGCTATTGTCAGAATCACACATGCGCTTGGCCAGTCGCAGGTGCGACAGAAGCTCGCAGGAGCGACACTCGCAGATGGGAGATTTCTTCGCAGAAGCGGAAAAGGAATGGGAGGCCTTCCATCGCATGAGCGGAATATTGGGCCGCACCTGCAAACGCGCAGGTGCGAGGCTATACGCGCAGATGCAAGGATTGGTCAGGCGAGATGAACTCTTACATGCGAGGATTTTTCCGCTAGTGCGGAACCACAGGTGCATTCCAACCTCCGTAGGTGCGAAAGGCCTGTTTGGCAAAACGCTTAAAAGAACGGGAATCCACCATTTTTGCCCGTTTTCTCCCCACATTTGGGCGATTTCTGAGCATTTTTAAGAGGAGATTTCAACTAGCATCTTGAAGGTAAGTTAATTCTACATACCTTGAGTTAAATACACAGATTATGAGTAGATTATCACTAGTAAATCTTAGAAATCAAAGGTTTAGATGAAAAACATAGATTTTTATAAAAATGAGATTTTAACCACGAAAATGGTTATGGAATTGGATAAAAATTATATATTTGAGTTCTTGAGATTATGGGTAACGTTTTCATCTGAAAATTTCCAGAATCCGAGCACGTGGGCCCAAGGTGAATTTTATGAATTTTACCATTTTGAATAGGGTAATTTATTTAATATATTAGTTTCGAATTATTGAGCATATATTAATTATTTTGTATAATATTGGATAGTTTCAGTTTTTCGGCGTCGAATCGAGAAGTTTACGCGACGCGATAATCGAAAAGTGGACTTTGAGACAAGGTAAGTCTCTTGTCTAATCTCGTGAGGGGGAAATTACCCCATAGGGATTAAATAAAATAATTGTTGCTAATTGCGGGGGCTTCGTACGCACGAGGTGACGAGAGTCTGCGTGTAGCTACTATTAATGCTAAAGTTCAGGTAGTTTAGGACTCAAAGCATGAATTACTTGTGTAAATTATATTTTTTATTGATTAAATTATTTGATGTATAAATTGTGAATTATTATGAAAGGTAGTAAAAGATGAAATTTCCATATGCTTAAAATTTTGTTTAAATTAATTAATTGTTGAAATAAATTATTTATCCTATCGTATAAATCTTGCCATAAATATTCTCATTCCAGAGGTACATAAGAAAATGTCCTCCTTTCTTGTGGATCGGGTCGAACGCCTCGGCAGGATAGATCCATCTATGGATTGTGTCGCACGTCCCTCGGCTGTGTACACGACACTCTGGATTGGGTCGTACATTCTCGGCAAAAATTGTGCTTAATAATAATAATAATTACACGATAGTTGGACAGTTTATTTCAGCTTGTAAAGCTATTTGATAAATTAGAAATTTAGTGAAATTGAATTGCAGCTTGTAAAGCTATTTGATAAAATGGAATTTTTATTGAAATTGAAGGATTTAATTAATAGATTGGAAATTGTTGCATTTGAAGGATTCTTATTATTTCTGCTTATTGAATAACATTATTATTAACTCTGTGAATCATGCTGATTTGAATAATTATAATTTATTCCATTTATTATTGTTGACCCTTAGTGAATGTCAAAGTCGACCATCTCATCTCTATGACTTAGAGATTAGGCTTGATACTTAGTGGGTACACGTTGTTTTACTCATACTACACTTGCTGCATTTTTTGTGCAGGACCTGAGGCAAGTACTAGTGGGGGACCTATCGTCTTACACCCACGCTATCCAGGGGCATAGTGGTGAGCTGCCTTTCTGAGCCATTCGATAGCTACTAGTGTCTCTCCTTGTATTTTTCATTCTGTCTATTTTTATTTCAGACAATATTAGAGGTTTTGTATAATCTACTAGATGCTCATACACTTGTGACACCAGGTCTTGGCACACACGTTGGTAGAATTTGGTGTCTTATTATTTTTTTTGATTTTAAATTTTATCGATATATGCTTAATTTATTAGTTGGCTTACATAGATGTAGTGTTGGGTACCATCACGACCTATAGGTGAAATTGGGTCGTGAAAATATGGTATCAGAGCACTAGGTTCACGTAGGTCTCACAAATTATGAGCATGCCTAATAGAGTCTTGTGGATCTGTACGGAGATGTTTGTACTTATCTTCGCGAGGCTATATGGTGTTAGGAAACTACCTTTCTTCAAATTCCATCGTGCAATTAATGTAGTACTAAATATCCTTCTCTTATTCTCTCACAGATGGTGAGAACGCGCTCGAATGAGGTTCCAGACTAGGGAAGAGCTACTCTCTAGTTGCTAGAGGTCGAGGGAGGGCTCCAGCCCGTGGTAAAAGGCGAGGACGTCCCAGGACTGTTCCAGTTATGCTGCCAGTGGATCCCGCAGAGAATCCCATTATTGAGGGACAAGATGAGGTGCCTGTGGCAGAGCCAGCTCCGGTGGATTTCACATCTGCACCAGGATTTCAGGATGTCATGGGTCGTATGCAGTGATTCATGGACAATATGACTCAGGCCGGTTTATTTCCGGCAGACCCAGCCATATCCCAGGTGGGCGGGGGAGCACAGACTCCTACCCACAGGCTCATGGACAGGCAGTTGCTGTATATCATACCAAGGGTGCACTACCCGTGGGTGGAGCCCAGCCAGTGGCAGCAGCTACACCTGAGCTCAGGTCAGCTATAGCTGCTGATCCTCAAAAACTATTGGACAGATGGACTAGACTATATCCTCCTATCTTTGGGGCTGAGCGACACGAGGATCCCCAGGATTTCATTGATCGATGCAAAGATACTGTACAACATGAGGATATTGGTGTCTCACGTGGTAGACTTTGCTAATTTTCATGTTACAACCCAAATTCGCGTACCTTAGATCACGCCGTAAGTTAGTCGACGTAAATCCAAGAAGAGATTATCTTTGATATGATAAGAAGTTAATCCTATTGGTCTTAAACGATACAAGGGTGTATAAGAGTGGTTAACAAGTATTAGAAGTTAAACGAATCAAGGATGTTGTAACCCATATTTTCGGCTAACACTAGAGGTGATTAATTGTCCCAAGAGGTCATGTTTTAATGTATTTGAATCATATAATATCCGTATCATAAGTCTTGAAGTCAAGCGAGTAATGAAACAAAGTCGATAAAAGTTATCGCAACTTACATTTATAATTTTACTTAAACTTTAGGTCAAATGTTACTACATTTTTCTCCCAATATACTTGGAATTATGGGGTGATATACCTATCAAATTGAATATCTATGAGTCTAGTTTCCAAAGCATTAAACCGTTCGTCGATACAATCTCGGAATAGCGAGATATTTGCGTTTTAGTGAGAGTGCGCCAAGCAGCTCTCTATGGGGCCCACATAGGCGGTTTAAGACATATGGATATATATAAGATACCTCAACCCCGTTTTAAGTTATTATTTTTCAGTATATTCAGACCTTAGAACCCTAAAAACACTCCCTCAAGGTTCTCTCATGATCCAAGACCCAAACAAAGGGCAAACAACACAAATCAAGTGTCGGGAATCTCGTGGCGCTAGTAAGTTTCTTGTTCTTCTTGTTGTTGCTGATTTTTGTGTTGTTCCAGCTCGTGTGGGAGGTTTTTTTAAGTGTTTTATGTTCTGTAAATACTCCTTCAAGTTTTTAATATCAACCCTAGGTGATTTCAAGTCTTCTAAAGTAATTCTAGTACCGAAAAACCCGAATTGATTGCTAGTTTCGCTCCCTTGTTCTTGTGGCAGAATTGGAGAGATATTTCGTGGAAAAATAAGGTCAAATTGGAGTTGTTATTTGTGTTTAAAGGTAAGGAACCTCTTACTCTATATATCTATTTAAGATTATCCAAGTTGCGGCTAAGTCGTTGAAGCTAGAACTTGTGAAATATATATCGAAAGGCTTGGTAGTAATGTTGTTGGTTGGTGGACTGTTTTGGGAGGCTCAATATGATTATTAATGATGTTGTTTGGGCTGTTTGGTGATTGTATTGACTTGTGTGAAGTCATATAAATAGGGGAGGTGCTGTCCGTTTCATCGTAAAATAGGTTGCGGTCGATACATAATAGTTACGACGCTTAAACGATAATGATAGTGTCATTTCTTTTATTGTAGACTAAGGAGTCGTGACATTTGCATAGCTTGAGGTTGGGCAGTATATACAAGGTATGTGAGGCTATCCCCTTCATTCTTTTGCACGACTCCGATTGTACATAATGTAATGAACGAGCTCCCAAAGATACTCTACTCTTAGAAGCTAGCAGTACTTACATTGCTGCCCTTCTTATGAAACGATTGATATTGATGTTACTTCTCTTATTCTTATATTATCAATGTTGTTGGTAGTTCCTGATTCTTATAAGATTCTTGATGAAGAGTTAATCCTAATAACGTGTACGAAGGATACCGACCTTACGTCACTCCGAAAGGTTCAAAATATGATTCCAACGAGTCCCGAGCCTATTATGGCTGGGTACGATATGATGATGGTGATGCCCACAAAGGCGTATATTTTAAAAGTTTATGCATATATATGTATGTATCATGTGTTTCATGTCAGTAGCCCTCAGAGTTACCCAGATGTCACAGGTTGTATATTCCCTATCCCTGTTTACATTACTGTTCTTACTTATGCTTTCCTGCCTTACATACTCAGTAATTTATTCGTACTGACGTCCCTTTTATTTGTGGACGCTGCATGTCGTGCTGCAGGTCCTGATAGATGGGTAGACGCAGCTCCCCCACCACAGTAGGCTGTCCAGTTCAGCGGTTATTGGCGAGATCCCTTCTCCGGACTTGCCGTGGTCTAGGTATGCATTTTTGTTATAGACATTATGGGTATGTCGGGGTCCTGTTCCGGCAATGTTGTAGAACTTATGTTCCTTTAGAGGCTCATAGACAGGTGTCGACTCATGGTAGCTCGTACCTTATATATAGTTTCTTGACAGTCTTGTCGTCCCATGTTATGTATGTTCATGACATTATCTTTCATTGTTGGATGTTCATGATCCATGTCTACCATTTATATTGATCTTGTCGGCCCTTAAAGATAATAAGGAAGGTTAGATAAAATGTACGTTGGTGCTCGGCAAGTATGGCCCGGGTGCTAGTCATGACCCTCCAGTTGGGTCGTGACAAACTTGGTATCAGAGCAAGTCTGTCCTAGGGGATGTCTATGAGCCGTGTCTAGTAGAGTTTTGATTATGGATGTGTAGCGCGCCACATTTATAATCAGGAGGCTACGTGACATCTAGGGTTGTTACCTTCTTCCTGAATCTAGATCGTGCGTAGAGTTGAGTAGTAAGTGTTCATATCTAATATTCACCTTGTTTTCTTTCAGCGATGCCTTCGACTAGGAAGCAAGCGATTAGTAAACGACTTGATACAGCTGTGGGAGAGGGTAACATTCAGGTGCCTCTAGCCAGAGCAAGCGAAAGTGAGGCTCAGAGTGAGATGCCGTCTCATACCTCTCCGTCTCCTCCAGAGGATATTAGGAGGCACCCAGTACATCCAGTTCCTCCGTCTGGCACTACAGACCACGATATGCGCAGTGCGGTGCAGTTGTTGACTAGCTTGGTAGCTGCTCAGGCTCAGAGGCAGAATACCGGTGCTGCTGATAAACCGGTTAGTGTGAGAGTTCGTGATTTTATCAATCTAGACCCTCCAGTGTTTACCGGATCAGACCCCAAGGAGGACCCGCAAACATTTATTGATCAGGTTCATTATACATTGCGGGTTATGTATGCTAGTGATACAGAGGCAGTAGAGTTGGCTTCTTATCGGTTACGGGATTTAGCGATTTTATGGTATGATAGTTGGGAGAGATCTAGGGGTCCGAACGCTCCTCCAGCCGTGTGGAAGGAATTTTCTGAGGCCTTTCTTCGTCACTACTTGCCAGCTGAGATACGACGAGCTAGAGCTGATAAGTTCTTGAACCTTCGACAGGGTAATATGAGTGTACGAGAGTATAGTATACAGTTTGATTCTTTAGCAAGGTATACTCCCCATATGGTGGCCGAGATGAGTGATAGGGTGCACCTGTTCGTGAACGGGTTGGGACCACATCTGATAAATGAGTGCACAACAGCCTCTTTGGTAAAGGGCATGGATATTTCCCATATTCAGGCTTATGCCCAGACCCTTCAGGATCATAAGTTATATGCTAAGCTCTCTAAATGTGAATTCTTGCTGAACTCAGTAGCATTCCTTGGCCATGTGATATCTGATGAGGGCATTAGTGTCGACACTCAGAAGATCGATGCAGTGAAGAATTGGCCAAGACCTACAACACCGTCAGAATTCCGCAGCTTCCTGGGGCTAGCAGGATATTATAGGCGGTTTGTAGAAGGGTTTTCCTCTATATCAGCACCATTGACTAAGTTAACACAGAAAACTACCAAGTTCCAGTGGTCTGATGCTTGTGAACATAGTTTTCAGGAGCTAAAGAATCGATTGACATCCGCGCCAGTGCTCACCTCTCCCAGAAGGAACAGAAGGTTATGTGGTATATTGTGATGCCTCAGGTATAGGTTTGGGGTGCGTATTGATGCAACATGGGAAGGTGATTGCTTATGCATCAAGACAATTAAAGAAGCATGAAAAGAATTACCCGACTCATGATTTGGAATTGGCTGCAGTAATATATGCTTTGAAGATATGGCGACACTACTTATACGGCGTCCATGTTGACATCTACACAGATCACAAGAGTTTACAATACATCTTCAAGCAGAAGGAGTTGAATTTGAGGCAGCGTAGGTGGCTTGAATTACTGAAAAACTATGACGTCGAGATATTATACCATCCCGGTAAAGCCAATGTTATGGCAGACGCTCTCAGCCGTAAGTCAATGGGAAGCTTAATACATATTGAGGCAGGTAGACAAGGGTTGACCAAAGAGCTTCACCAGCTGGCCAATATGAGAATCAGATTGTTGGACTCTGATGACGGAGGTGTTACTGTACAGAATATAGCAGAATCATCTTTGGTAGCCGAGGTAAAAGCACGGCAATATGAAGATCCTACCTTAGTAAGATTGAGAGAGGGAATTCAGCAGTGTAAGATTACAACTTTCAAGATCGGAGGAGATGGGACACTGAGATACCAGGGCCGATTATGTGTGCCTAGTGTGGCAGGGTTGTGAGAGAAGATTATGATTGAGATTCATCAGTCCCGATATTCTATCCATCCCGGCTTGACAACGATGTATCATGACGTTAAGGAGCAGTATTTGTGGGATAACATGAAGGAGTCTATTATAGAATTTGTAGCTCAGTGTCCTAATTGTCAACAAGTAAAGATCGAGCATCAGAAACCTAGTGGATTGATTCAGAATATAGAGATTCCGACCTGGAAATGGGAGGTGATTAATATGGACTTCATTATTGGATTACCTCGCTCTTATCATAAGTTTGACTCCATCTGGGTGATAGTTGATCGACTTACAAAATCTGCCCATTTTCTGCCAGTTAAGACAACTTACACAGCTGAAGATTATGCGAAGTTGTATATCAAGGAGATTGTTAGGCTTCATGGTGTGCCGGTATCTATTATATCAGACCGAGGAGCTCAATTTACGGCTAACTTTTGGAGGTCTTTTCAGAAGGGTTTAGGCACACAAGTAAATCTCAGCACTGCATTCCATCCGCAGACTGACGGACAGGCTGAACGTACCATCCAGACGCTTGAAGATATGCTACGAGCATGTGTTCTAGATTTCAAGGGGAATTGGGATGACCATCTGGCACTTATAGAATTTGCCTACAATAATAGCTACCATTCCAGTATTAAAATGGCCCCGTATGAGGCACTGTACGGGAGGAGATGTAGATCACCAGTTGGATGGTTCGAAGTCGGTGAGACAGAATTATATGGGCCAGATTTGATTCACCAAGCCATTGAGAAGGTGAAAGTGATACAAGAGCGACTGAGGACGGCACAAAGCAGGCAAAAGTCTTATTCCGATGTCCGACGTCGTGATCTGGAATTTGAGGTTGGTGATTGGGTTTTCCTGAAGATCTCACCGATGAAGGGTGTTATGCGTTTTGGGAGGAAAGGTAAGTTGAGTCCGCGGTATATTGGGCCGTACAAAATTCTTCAACGAATTGGACAGGTTGCTTATAAGTTAGAATTGCCATCCGAATTGGAATTTGTCCACCCGGTATTCCATGTATCTATGTTGAGGAAATGTATTGGAGACCCTTCTCGGGTCGTCCCTATCAAAGATGTACAAGTTACAGAGGATCTATCATATGATGAAGTGCCAGTGGCTATATTAGATCGACAAGTCCGCAAGCTGAGAATAAAGGATGTAGCTTCCGTCAAAGTATTATGGAGGAACAAGAATATAGAAGAAATGACATGGGAAGCAGAAGAGGAGATGAAGTCTAAATACCCTTACCTATTCCAGAGTGAAGATAACGAGGATGTCGGGGGAAAGAAGGACGCATTATAAGGTGGAACGGCTCTATGTGGTAAGCAATAGCTTGTGAACATATCCATAATGCTTTGTATAGTCTTGTAAGGCCATAGGTTGGGTTTAACTATTTGCAAGTTTGGCTAGTGTCCATTTTAT